>NC_064646.1:434158312-434461343 GCF_023864345.2 Schistocerca serialis cubense
ATAGGGCATTTTACTATTTTCTGGAAATCGACTGAATGGATAATTATGTCAGTTTATGCCATTAACATGCCGTTTTTCCTCGTGAATTTCAGTAGTTTTAGAGACAAACGGAAATGAAAGTCAAATAGTTTGGAAATTCACTAAAACGTACCATTTGAGTCATGTGTTGCTTGTGCCGTCACTGGCTAGCACGCTGCTCCTACTGTCGTACTCATAGTGATATCATCTTTTGGAATTTACGTTTCGAAAAGTGGTTTACAAGTTGTGTATAGTACCACTTTTTTTCAAATCAGTCTATAAAACCTACTAAAAAATTGTTTTTGAGACTTCCTAAGATTGAGAAGATACGTAAAAAGGGGTTTGCAACTTACTCATAGAGACACAAATGAGATGGCAGTCACTACGCGTGTTTATATCTGGGAGAATCATATACAGATACAATAAAATGGGGGAGAGGCTATAGTCTTGCCTCATTTCTTTATGTATTACTACCTGCATTTCACGTCCTTAGACTCCTATAATTGTAAATATGTTACAACTGTGACATATTGTGGCTAAATGTAAGTAAACGACAACCCATATGTAAACTTGTTGACGGTTGTAGAATAATAGGTAGCGTGCCAGATTTTTAAAGCAATGGTTGCAAATTCGATTGTCACTTATACAATGTTTTTCTTCTTATTCTTAAGTTTACTTAATTCTGGCAAGGGAAGTTGCTGCGCGTCTTGCAGATCACGTTGAGTTTCACGGCAGTGTGTGGACGAGCACTATCCAGTTGGAACAACACATCACCTTCTAATATATTTATATAAGAACTTTAAATTGTGTACCATATTTTCATTTATTAGCATCATTTTACAGCTGACCAAAATCAAATATGTCGTTAAGAAACTTCATTTCATACCTGATCTAGCTCTTTTTAAGAATGAGGTAAGAAACCATTTAACAGGTAGGGATGTGTTTGGTTGCTGGTGTAGATACTGAAGGTGTTCACCTCGTCTGTGCTACACTGAGGAACTGGCCGTGTGGCTGTTGACACACTTGAAAGAAGCAAGTTGGACCCGTGAGCTTGCTCGTAAGGTAGCTTACTCAGTATAAATATTATTCTACATGCATTTTTTTTTCGTTCCTTTAGTTTATGAACCATCAGAAACCCATCATATGCCAATCCGAGCAGGATAGTTTCACAAGACTGCCTCGTCTTAAACTCTGCGATGAAACTGGTTTAACAAAAAATTATAATGAAATTCTGATACCTCGATATACGAGAGACAAGAGCTTTAGGACGACACGTCTTGTGACAACCACTTCAAAGAAAATAAGTAACAGCGGAACATACAAAATTCACTTCTATAAAATATTTCAGATAAATTTTTATATCGGACTTACGTTTCACTATTTATTGCCAACAGGAACAAACTTTAGCGAAGATAACAAGATATTTTACTATTTTTTCCAAAACTATACATATGAAAGTCGTGATCGTTGTAGAGGGAACAATAATAATACAACAAAAAGTAAATGTATGCAGAAATATTGTCAAAATTTTAAACGTAGGCTAATGTGCAGGTTGACTTACTAAGAATATAAAGAAAGGAAGAGTGTGTATGGTTAAAATAGGGAAACGTTAAGACATGTATCCAGAGCGCTATCTTCTGCCTCTTGTAAAATAACTTTATTTGCTTCATCACTAGTTGTCAACTGATAGGTGTTAATATTAACTTTTCTAATCCTATCTACAAAGCTTTCTAACGACTCGTTTTGCCTCTGAGTGATAGTGTTTAATTTTTCCCTATAAAATCTACAGCTGTTCTGTTTTTGAAAACGTTTAAGCAATCCTTTCTTCAATTCCTCAAATGTTGGAGCATTCCGTAATTCTTCATGGTATAAGACGTGTGCTTTAGCCTCTCCTGTCAATCTTAACTTTGTCATTTGTAACAGCTGTTCATCTGACCATGATCCTAACTTTGCAGCTGCTACTAAATCATCAAAGGCTGTTATGTCCTCGCCAGGTTTACCTGAAAAAGGAGTTACTAAGGCTGTTGCTGAGGAATCTAGGGTGGGAGGGATTGAACTGGTTTGCCTAACCTCACACAACTGCTTAAATAATGCATTATTATCATTTTTAAGCTGTTCTATCTGATTAACTAAGATCTGAATAGCTTCATCAGTAGAAACCGCTTGTGGTGCTGACTCTGACTTTGTACGATTTCGTGTCATCATTTTACAAACTATTAAATACACAATCTTACTACACTGAATGAAAAAGATGTTTAAATATTTCCGACAAACTCTTAAAATCATGAGAGAAAATACACTTCTAAATAAAAAAAATATTACGACTGCTCTGCAAACCTCTATCCTTTCACACATTAAAAAATACTAACTGTGGACCTTTAGCGACTGTCATTCACACCTCATATTGAGCCAAGGGTTTTTTCTGACACCAAATGTAAAAAGTAAAACGGCTTATGACACTCAATGTAACAGTTGTGTTACTAAATGTGACACTTCTGTCACTCAATGTAACTGGGTTTCTCTTTGGATGCTGTCAATTGTCAGGATGAGCATTCTAAAGCATTCTGTCAGGGTGAAAATATTAAATAAATTAACTTTTCTCTCTTAACAACATGTGGGCAGGGTGGGTTCTCCCTTGGCTCGGGTATGAGGTCGAATGAAACATCATTTTTACATAAGATAACTTTTATTGAAAGTTTCTTACAACTGTATCTTACTGGGACGTTCTGGTTCGGAGAGCGGCAGCCGTGTCGTTTGCGTAGCCTTCTGCTGCGACAGCGACAGCGGCGGCGGCGGCGTCTGATTACGCGTAGCGGTGTGTATCTCGTGTCGCCGTCTCGCCCAGCTGACCGGAGACGCGCAGCGCGAGGTGGCCGGTTTTAACTATTGCGAGCGAAGTCGTGCATCGGATGATACCTTGGGTGTGGCGTCCCAGTGTTTCTCTTCTCTAAGCGGCCGCGTGTGTTCTGCGTCGGCCAGCGGAGCGGTGCGGCGGGAGAAGGCCAGTGTGGCGGACTCGAACTACGGACTTCCGCTTGCCAGTCTTCGACTGTCAGCTCTTCATCCCAGCTCACAGGTGACTGCTGAGGTGAGGCCGTCTCCTTCCCGTCCTCACGAGTCACCCGGGTACGTAAAAATCAGACTTCAAATACCTGTCTTCTGGCGCCGCGGCTGCTGCTTGCTATTCCATTACAGCGGCGGACTTGGTGCGTCTGTGCATGATGCATTCTCTTCTTGCATGACGGTCTTCAGCACCGAAACTGACTGAAAACTACTGCTACTCTTCTTTTCTTCCTTCGTCTCTCGTCTTCGTCTCTGTCTCCGTCTCCGTCTTCGTCTTCGCCCCCGTCTTCATCCGTCTTCATCTGTCGGGCCCACCGCGTCTCGCGTATTTATACACTTCAGTTTACTGGAGGTGAACGACTTCACGGCCATTGCCTCTTCTGTCACGTTGAAAAGCTTCTCGAAGAATCTTCTTGACCTCGGTCATTGGCTCTTGGAATGTAGGCGGGGGCCTCTGATCACATGTGACGACTGAGAAACACGTGAGCCGGTCATTGCCTCTTCCGTCACGTTGAAAAGCTTCTCGAAGAATCTTCTTAACGTCGGTCATTGGCCCTTGGAATGTAGGCGAGGGCCTTTGCTCACATGCGACAACTGAGAAACACGTGAGCCGGTCGGGCGATGCCCTGACGGCTGAATCGACAGCGCCCGCTTATGTGGAACTGCTGACTTCACGGTCATTGTCTCTTCTGTTCTGCTGTTCTGCACGCTGAATGCCAGTATGTAACTCTCTAAACTAAACCAAGTTTTCCATTTATATTCTAATTTCTAGTTCACTTTGATTTCACTAATTTATTTACTTAATTAACACACAACAATATCTTCTCCCTGAGCCTTAATTCCATTTACAAATTTCTCCACAATTTACTGACGGTTCAGTGTACAGATACAATATAATGGGGGAGAGGCTACAGTCTTGCCTCATTTCTTTATGTATTACTACCTGCATTTCACGTCCTTCGACTCCCATAATTGTAAATATGTTACAACTGTGACATATTGTGGCTAAATTGACGCAACAAATAGGCGTGGCACCACATTTAGACAATACTATGAAATTCAGTAAGGATGACTACGTGAATCTGGAACCATCATAATGTTGCATTTCAGTTTTTGTAATTAAGCTAAAATATTTAAAGCTGAATTGCGGAGGAGGAGGAGATTAGCGTGTAACGTTCCGTCGACAACGAAGTCATCAGAGACTAGCATAAGCGCGGATTAGGGAAGGATGTGGAAGAGGAGAGGAACCATCCTGGCATTTGCCTGATGCGATTTAGGGAAAGCACGGAAAACCTAAATCAGGATGGCCGGACACGGATCAGAGCCGTCGTCCTCGTGCTAACCACTGCGCCACCTCGTTCGGTGCTGAATTGCCCTGTACCTCTTATACGCTATAATATGTGTTATAATGAATCATTTTATTCTGAAAGTCGAAAGTAATACGGTATTCGTCGTGAAAGATGTACAATAACATTCCTCGAGTAAAGGAATTAAACCCAGGGTAGTTTCAAACTGCAGTCACATTTAAGCTTGTGGGATTAACTGTTCGACAAGCTCGATTCACATTATTCTTAGTCTCTCGAAGTAGTTTCAGGCGAATACCGTACTGATTCTTTCTATAAAGCCACGATGCCTTCTTCCATCAACACTCCTCTTACTGAGATACTGATCCATCTCTAATGACCATGACGTTGACGAGACGTTAAAACCTGCTTCCTGTATTCGGATCTACATCTGCATCTACACCTACATCTACGTGGATACTCTGCATATCACATTTAAGTGCCTGGTAGAGGGTTCATCGAACCACCTTCACAATTCTCTATTTTTTCCAATCTCGTATAGCGCGCGAAAAGAATGAACTTCTATATCTTTCCGAATGAGCTCTGATTTCCCTTATTTTATCGAGGTGATCGTTCCTCCCCATGTAGGTCAGTGTCAACCAAATATTTTAGCATTCGAAGGAGAAAGTTGATGATTGGATTTTCGTGAGAAGATTCCATCGCAACGAAAAACGTCTTTCTTTTAATGATGTCCAGCCCAAATCCTGTATCATTTCTGTGAAACTCTCTCCCATATTTCACGATAATACAAAACGTGCTGCCTTTCTTTGAACTTTTTCGATCTACTCCATCAGTCCTATCTGGTAAGGATCCCACACCGCGCAGCACTATTGTAAAAGAGGACGGACAAGCGTAGTGTAGGCAGTCTCCTTAGGACGTCTGTTACATTTACTAAGTGTCCTGCCGATCAAAATCAGTCCTTGGTTAGCCTTCTCCACAACATTTTCCAATTTAAGTTCTTCGTAATTGAAATACCTAGATATTTACGGGTTTTATAAAAGACTGATATATGGTGTAACCGAAGTTTAACGAGTTCCTTTTACCACTCATGTGGATGACCTCACACTTTTCGTTATTTAGGGTCAACTGCCGCTTTTCGCATCATTCAGATATCTTTTCAAAATCGTTTTGCAGTTTGTTTTGATCTTATGATGACTTTAATAGTCGATAAAAGACAACATCATCTGCAGACAACCGAAGATGGCTGCTCAGATTGTCTCCCAAATCGTTTATATAGATAAGGAACACCAAAGGGCCTACAACACTACCTTGGGGAACGCCAGAAGTCAGTTCTGTTTTACTCAATGACTTTCCGTCAATTACTACGAAGTGTGACTTCTCTGACAGGATATCACAAATCCAATCACGTAACTGAGACGATATTCCATAAGCACGTAATTTCACTACGAGCCGCTTGTGTGGTGCAGTGTCAAAAGCCTTCCGGAAATCCAGAAATACGGAATCGATCTGAAATCCCTACTCAACAGCACTCAGCACTTCATGTGAATAAAGAGCTAGTTGTGTTTCACTGGAACGATGTTTTATAAACCCATGTTGACTGTGTGTCAAGGTAATTCATAATGTTCGAACACAATATATGCTCCAAATATATCGTGCTGCATATCGACGTTAACGATATGGGCCTGTAATTTAGTGGATTACTCCTACTACCTTTCTTGAATATTGGTGTGACCTGTGCAACTTTCCAGTCTTTGGGTACGGATCTTTCGTCAGGCGAACGGTTGTATATGATTGTTAAGTATGGAGCTAATGCATCAGCATACTCCGAAAGGAACCTAATTGGTATATGGCCTGGACCAGGAGACTTGCTTTTATTAAGTAATTTAAGTTGCTTCACTACTCGGAGGATATTTACTTCTACGTTACTCATGTTGGCAGCTCTTCTCGATTCGAATTCTGGAATATTTACTTCGTCTTCTTTTGTGGAGGCGTTTCGGAAGGCTGTGTTTAGTAACTCTGCTTTGTCAGCACTGTCTTCGATAGTATCTCCATTGCTATCGCGCAGAGAAGGCATTGATTTTTTCTTGCCGCTAACATACTTCACATACAACCAGAATCTCTTTAGATTTTCTGCCGGGCTTCGAGACAAAGTTTTGTTATGGAAACATATGAACATATTATCGAAGAGACAATACTGCATTTATTGAGGGTGGACTACTACCGGAAATCTTCGGAATCAGTACTCCTTGTAGACCTCCGAAGACAGAAAATAATACACTCTTAGCGATAAAATGATAGTTAAAGCGCCTCATGCTTTTATTGTTTCATTTTGATGACACATAGGATAGGGGTCGATCAGTACGTAGGGGGACGCTTCCCTCGCCTAACAGAAACCGCAGCGAATCGGCTCTGCTTCTCCCTCGGATCGAACCATGACGCAGTTGATTACGTTCCTCTCCAGCTTGACGCGCATTAGTAGTCCGACAAAGATCGTCGATCGACCGAGAGTAAACGGTTTAGTGAAAAGATTTACGGTCACACGTCGAAATCAGTTTTGTAGTCGATTCGATATGGGTCTCCCGCACTTGAAGATCGTTTCAGCGTGGAATCGCTGGTGTGTTCATTCTGCTGTACTTGTTCTTGTTGTGAAATTCTCAACTGTTCTCGTTCTCACATGACAGTCCGTTTGAGTCTATTGCAGCCTGCTTCGAATCGACGGGATACTCTTTCTAGCTGGTCAAAGTACATCGTATAAAGGGTCTCTCTCCTAAGGGTCGTCTGGCGCATTTTCTCCGGCCTTTCGACAGACATTTGCAATTTGGTTTTTGCAATATGTAGCTGGAGTGAATCCAAACAAATACTGCTCGTCACGTTGAACCCAAGGACTGAGTATTAATTGTCGAGACTGAATTAATTTAAATCTCTGTGCTTCTATAAACAGTTCCAAATTATGACAAGGTCAGGCTCTCCAGGATGGCCAGAACCCGCTGGATTATGAGAAGATGGAGGGCCCCCTCTCGGTCCTGCTGGCAGAATTCTGAATTTCGGTCGAATCTCAGGGGCGCTTCGCGCAGGTCCAGCTGGTGAGAACTGACCCTGCCCGAAACTGCAACACGCTGAGGCAGGACCCCTGAAGCTGCCCTCTCCATAAGTACTTTCGTCCTGCAAGTGACTTAGTGGAGACTAAATATCTGGCGCCAAACACCACGACAACAACAGCAAAAATTAACGTTTCTTTATCATAAGCGTAAGAACTTAAAGTTCAATAAACAAATATTATTCAACCTGCCAGCATTTAAACAGTACGAGTATACCCTTTAGGGCCTCTGGTGTGCGATGCCAACACTAGGAACCCAACAACTTAACGCTACAGTATGTTTATGTAGGCACCTAAAATTGCAGGAGAAGCAGAGCTAAAGATGTAGTAACAAAATTTTTGAAACTTACCGTACTTTGAACAAGGCTTAGGGCTGGCCAAGCTCGTAACTGGCGTGCTCAAATACAAATAAGTTACTGCCACACAGGATGGGGAAAAGTGGCTCAGAAATGAACTGGAGAGTGGTGACAAAAAGGTGTGCCTGTTCCCAGAAGGGTGGAAGGGGCAGGGAGTTCCTCTGAAAGACAAATTATCCCTTGGGGGTCTTAATTCCATAGTGTCATAAACCACTTAGCAGAACAACAGTTCAATGGGAGAGGGAGGGGCATAACTTGACTCTGAATGTATGCTCGCTCCTAAATGTATGCAACTCATACAAACAAAATGGCTCAGAACCGTTTTTACCTCACTACTTGTGATATTCAGTTCATTGTGATCTTGCCAGCCATTATATCCACTACATCTGGAGAACGCAGGTGATCCGAAATGCTCGCTGATCCAAAGTTTTACGTGCTCTTGAAGTGGTAAAATACACATACCATCAGTTTTCGAAATAGGTCAGCTGTCTGTAGTGGCCAAATTTTGAGTCAAGTCAGCTGTGTGCTGAGGAAAACATTATTTGAATCTACAGCATTTTTCCTCCCATTTTAAGAGACATAGAGCTCTCTATGACTGCTAAGCTAGACCACTCTTAGGTATGGTTAGAAATGGGTGATAAAACACTCTTTCCCGTAATGGGCCATTCGTCAAGGTATTTAAAGATATAACAAAATCATTTTTATTTCTTAGTGTCAGTATAAAAAACGCTTATTAAAAATTTCAGACATGTCTGGATCCATTTCTATACTTTAAAATCACATCCTTTGTCTACTGCATGTTTTTCACGTTTGTTGTTAAAACGGTGAGGCCTGTCTGTATCATTCATTTTAATGTAGGTGATTGTCTGAGTCTGAACCATAGCATCAATAAATGATACATATGTGGATGTGCTGACTTTTGTTTGAAACATGAAATGATAAAAAGGATTTGCATCTGTAGTCGAAGACATCCACAAAAAAAATGGCACTATCACAGAGCAGGTGTAAACTACTTTCAGTGGTAAAACACATGATATTTATGTTGATGAGAAGCATATTTTCTTTTTCTATACTTAAAATAAACTTTTCCTACAAAACACTATGAATTTCTTTTTATTTAAGGTTGAATAACAAGCAAACTGAACTGTTTTTGTTCTGCTGATTTTTCTCTATATAAGGGTATGAACGTTTTCGGTAATGGCGGTAGAATAGGCATCTGGCCTGATATATATATTTTTAAATTTTAGTAACATCTTGGCTGGAAATATCGAGTCCACTGGACATAATTTCTTTACGAATTAATTTTAAAGGTCCCTCACATAATTCAGTAAGAACCTGTTTTCCGATACTTTAATTGTCCGTTTACGTTGCAAGTGGTGCTCTGACTGTGACTTAATTAGTAAGCAGAATGCTGGTTGAAGAGTCGTTTAAATACGTGATTTACATGTTTTTAATGTACGCCACACTACCGAACATGAACCATGAACCGTGGACCTTGCCGTTGGTGGGGAGGCTTGCGTGCCTCAACGATACAGATAGCCGTACCGTAGGTGCAACCACAACGGAGGGGTATCTGTTGAGAGGCCAGACAAACGTGTGGTTCCTGAAGAGGGGCAGCAGCCTTTTCAGTAGTTGCAGGGGCAACAGTCTGGATGATTGACTGACCTGGCCTTGTAACACCAACCAAAACGGCCTTGCTGTGCTGGTTCTGCGAACGGCTGAAACGAAGGGAAAACAACAGCCGTAATTTTTCCCGAGGGCATGCAGCTTTACTGTATGATTAAATGATGATGGCGTCCTCTTGGGTAAAACATTCCGAAGGTAAAATAGTCCCCCATTCGGATATCCGGGTGGGGACTACTCATGAGGACGGCGTAATGAGGAGGAAGAAAACTGGCGTTCTACGGATCGGAGCGTGGAATGTCAGATCCCTTAATCGGGCAGGTAGGTTAGAAAATTTAAAAATGGAAATGGATAGGTTAAAGTTAGATATAGTGAGAATTAGTGAAGTTCGGTGGCAGGAGGAACAAGACTTCTGGTCAGGTGAAAGCAGGGTCATAAATACAAAATCAAATAGGGGTAATGCAAGGAGTAGGTTTAATAATGAATAAAAAATAGGAGTGCGGGTAAGCTACTACAAACAGCACAGTATTGTGGCCAAGATAGACACGAAGCCCACACCTACTACAGTAGTACAAGTTTATATGCCAACTAGCTCTGCAGATGATGAAGAAATTGATGAAATGTATGATGAGATAATAGAAATTATTCAGGTAGTGAAGGGAGACGAAGACTGGAATTCGACAGTAGGAAAAGAAAGACAAGGAAGCATAGTAGGTGATTATGGATTGGTGCTAAGAAATTGCAAGAGGAAGCCGCCTGGTAGAATTTTGGACAGAGCATAACTTAATCATAGCTAACACTTGGTTCAATAATCATGAAAGAAGGTTGTATACCTGGAAGAACCCTGGAGATACTACAAGGTTTCAGATAGATTATATAACGGTAAGACAGAGATTTTAAATTGTAAGACATTTCCAGGGGCAGATGTGGACCCTGACCACAATCTATTGGTTATGACCTGTAGATTAAAACTGAAGAAACTGCAAAAAGGTGGCAATTTAAGGAGATGGAACCTAGATAAACTGAAAGAACCAGAGGTCGTACAGAGTTTCAGAGAGAGCATAAGGGAACAATTGACAGGAATGGGGAAAGAAATGCAGTAGAAGAAGAATGGGTAGCTTTGAGGAATGAAATAGTGAAGGCAGCAGAGGATCAAGTAGGTAAAAAGACGAGGGCTAGTATAAATCCTTCGGTACCAGAAGAGATACTGAATTTAATTGATGAAAGGAGAAAACACAAAAATGCAGTAAGTGAAGCAGGCAAAAAGTAATACAGACGTCTTAAAAATGAGGTCGACAGGAAGTGCAAAATGGCTAAGCAGGGATGGCTAGAGGACAAATGTAAGGATGTAGAGGCTTAACTCACGAGAGGTAGGATAGATACTGCCTACAGGAAAATTAAAGAGACCTTTGGAGAAAAGAGAACCACTTGCATGAATATCAAGAGCTCAGATGGAAACCCAGTTCTAAGCAAAGAAGGAAAAGCAGAAAGGTGGAAGGAGTATATAGAGGGTCTATACAGGGGCGATGTACTTGAGGACAATATTATGGAAATGGAAGAGAAGGTAGGCGAAGATCAAATGGGAGATACGATACTGCGTGAAGAGTTAGACAGAGCACTGAAAGACCTGAGTCGATACAAGGCCCCGGGAGTAGACAACATTTCATTAGAATTACTGACAGCCTTGGGAGAGCCAGTCCTGACAAAACTCTGGTAGAGTAAGATGTATGACACAGGCGAAATACCCTCAGACTTCAAGAAGAATATAATAATTCCAATCCCAAAGAAAGCAGGTATTGACAGATGTAAAAATTACCGAACTATCAGTTTAATAAGTCACAGCTGCAAAATACTAACGTGAAGTCTTTACAGACGAATGGAAAAACTAGTAGAAGCCGACCTCGGGGAAGATCAGTTTGGATTCCGTAAAAATGTTGGAATACGTGAGGCAATACTGACCCGACGACTTATCTTAGAAGAAAGATTAAGGAAAGGCAAACCTACGTTTCTAGCATTTGTAGACTTAGAGAAAGCTTTTGACAATGTTGACTGGAATACCCTCTTTCAAATTCTGAAGGTGGAAGGGGTACAATACAGGGAGCGAAAGGCTATTTACAATTTGTACAGAAACCAGATGGCTGTTATAAGAGTCGAGGGGCATGAAAGGGAAGCAGTGGTTGGGAAGGGAGTGAGACAGGGTTGCAGCCTATCCCCGATGTTATTCAATCTGTATATTGAGCAAGCAGTAAAGAAAACAAAAGAAAAATTCGGAGTAGGGATTAAAATCCATGGACAAGAAATAAAAACTTTGAGAGTCGCCGATGACATTGTAATTCTGTCAGAGACAGCAAAGGACTTGGAAGAGCAGTTGAACGGAATGGACAGTGTCTTGAAAGGAGGGTATAAGATGAACATCAACAAAAGCAAAACAAGGATAATGGAATGTAGTCGAATTAAGTCGGGTGATGCAGAGGGAATTAGATTAGGAAATGAGACACGTAAAGTAGCAAAGGAGTTTTGCTATTTGGGGAGCAAAATAACTGATGATGGTCGAAGGAGAGGATATAAAATGTAGACTGGCAATGGCAAGGAAATCGTTTCTGAAGAAGAGAAATTTGTTAACATCGAGTATAGACTTAAGAGTCAGGAAATCGTTTCTGAAAGTATTTGTATGGAGTGTAGCCATGTATGGAAGTGAAACATGGACGATAAATAGTTTAGACAAGAAGAGAACAGAAGCTTTCGAAATGTGGTGCTACAGAAGAATGCTGAAGATCAGATGGGTAGATCACATAACTATAGAGGAGGTTTTGAATAGAATTGAGGAGAAGAGGAGTTTGTGGCACAACTTGACCAGAAGAAGGGATCGGTTGGTAGGACATGTTCTGAGGCATCAAGGGATCACAAATTTAGCGTTGGAGGGCAGCGTGGAGGGTAAAAATCGTAGAGTAGCATGGAGAGCTGCATCAAACTAGTCTCAGGACTGAAGACCACAACAACAACTACCGAACATTGCGTTTCTCTATCTTCCAGAAAGTTATGTGGTCGGCAACAACCAACATGTGACCTCTTTCAATTGTCGTATGCTCCACAGCAACGTTACAGTCCATTTCACATACAAGCAGTACGAACTGACACTAACAACACAGTACAGATCTCGAAGGATATGCTAATCATAACAGTGCTACCAACAGTTCAGTGCAAACTTTTCCTAGTAGCAAATAAAACGCTCACGCACAGAAGGTCTGTTTATGACATACCTCATCGTGCGCAATCGACCTGCGTGCTGAGATAATGCTGAACCTGCTCATGCGTAGATGGGGAAACGTGAATCTTTTCACGCGCAATCCGTACCCACCGGGAAAACGCTGTGAGAATTTGGATTTCTTGGAACATCTGTGTGGACTCTGAAAAAAGGGGCGTAGTGGGGTTTGGGAGCGGAAGTAGGCTATAAACAGCGGAGAGTTCGCTAGAATTGTTTACAGTGTGGTTTGGGTCCAGACAGCGAGTACACATAATAGTATAACTCTCAGCACCTGAAGTAGACGGCTGGGTCGGTTGTCGAAATATTGGCAATAGCTTGATAGAACACATTAATCTTAGCGTCAGAGAAATCTGAGAGACTAATTACTTTGTATTAAAACTTAATATTTGCAGCCTTTTCCTCAGTTGGTAATTGCAATTATGTTTTATCATATACATCGTAAAATTACGTCTTTTGCAACTGAATTAATTCGTTTGTACCAAACACGTTTCGCCTATATCTGCTAAGCAAAGAAATGGCTCTGAGCACTATGGAACTTAACATGTATGGTCATCAGTCCCCTATAACTTAGACCTACTTAAACCTAACTAACCTAAGGATATCACACGACACCCAGTAATCACGAGGCAAAGAAAATCCCTGACCCCGCCGGGAATCGAACCCGGGAACCCGGGCGTGGGAATCAAGAACGCTAACACACGACCACGAGCTGCGGACTAGCTACTAGGCATCTAATATAATTATAGATGTTTTGGTATGAGATTTGTAGCGATTCTTTGTCAGGTTATTTAAATCTGCCCATTTCTATTTACAACTATACACTGCGTTTCTTTAGTTAGATTCATTTTTGTTCTATTTACGCATCCAGTTGTTGGTCTATATGTCAGTGGCAGTGCGTGGTATTGTCTTAATGTTGCACAACCCCAATAATTTTACACTTGATAAACCTGCTTTCCTTATATGGGGTGTAAATATTAAGTTGACAAACCAGAATAACTCGAAAAATAAGCTAGACATGAAAAAACGTGTAGAATCCAAAGTTGATTATTTTCGAGGGGGACATCTGTTCGTGCTGAGATTATCCCGCCACCCCAGCCCTTGGGGGTGGGGCGGAAGGCAACTATAAAATTTCAAATGGGAACCCCTATTTTTTATTGCAGAATCAGATTCTACATTAAAAAAACTACGTACATTTTGTCTTAAACATTTGTTTTGATTCTTGGCAGTTGGCGCTGTAATTCAAGAAAATCCATGTTCTCATTTTTGCTTGGAAAATGGTTACGGATAAATAAAAAATACTTATTTACTTCGTACATTTTGATTCGCTAAAACTAAAACTCTCCCTCTCTCCCCATAGGGTGGTGTTTGAGAGAGAGAGAGAGAGAGAGAGAGAGTTTAAAAAACTTATCAGAGTCTGCGGAAAAAATTAATACTTGGGTCAACATTTGTAAAACTCTCTCTCAAACACCATCCTATGGAGAGAGAGGAAGAGTTTTAGTTTTAGCGAATCAAAATGAACGAAGTTAATGAGTATTTTTTATTTATCCGTAACCATTTTCCACGCAAAAATGAGAACGTGGATTTTCTTGAACTACAGCGCCAACTACAAAGAATCAAAACAAATGTTTAAGACAAAATGTACGTAGTTTTTTATGTAGAATCTGATTCTGCAATAAAAAATAGGGGTTCCCATTTGAAATTTTAAAGTTGCTGGGGTGGCGGGCTAATTATAGCACCAGCAGATGTCCCTCTCGAAAATAATCAACTTTGGATTATACACATTTTTTCATGTGGAGCTTATTTTTCGAGTTATTCGGGTTTGTCAACTTAAAATTTTCACCCTGTATACTGATCGAAAAATCGCAACACCAGAAAATAATTAATGTGGAGTAATGAAATTTCGGGAATACACTTGTCTAGGTAACACATTTAAGTCATTAACATTCCAAGAAGAAAGGTTAATGCAAGCGCGGGATAAGCCATTGCAAATTTCAAGTGCAGGTAGATTAATAATCGCTGTAGCCCCCAAAATGTTGAATGCAAGTAGGCAAACGTGCATGCACTCTGTCGTTCAGGTGCCGGATGTTAGTCTGTCGGATGGAATTCCATGCCTGTTGCACTTGGACGATTAATACAGGGACGGTTAATGCTGTTTGTGGATGACGCTGTAGTTGTCTTCCGATGTTATCCCACATGTGCTCGATAGGTGACAGATCTGGTGATCGAGCAGACCAAGGCAACATGACGACACACTGAACAACGTGTTGAGTTAGAACGGCGGTATGTGGGGGAGCGTTATTCTGTTGGAAATCACCCCATGGAATGTGGTTCACGGATAGCAGCACGACAGGTCGAATTACAAGACTGGTGTAAGAATTTGCAGTCACGGTGCTTGGGATAACCACGAGAGTGCTCCTGCTGTCATACGAAATCGCATCCGAGACCATAACTCCAGGTGGAGGTCCACTATGTCTAGGACGTGGACAGGTCGGTTGTTGTCCTCCTTCTAACAAGGGAACCTCCCCATCGCACCCCCCTCAGATTTAGTTATAAGTTGGCACAGTGGATAGTCCTTGAAAAACTGAACACAGATCAATTGAGAAAACAGGAAGAAGTTGTGTAGAACTGTGAAAAAATAAGCAAAATATACAAACTGAGTAGTTCAAGGGAAGATAAGCAACAATAAGGACGATAGGAACACAGCTAACGTGGTAACGTGAGCAGCTGCGGAACGAAAGGTCCTAGCTTCAAATCTTCCATCAAGTGTAAATTTTAATTTTTTATTTTCAGTTTATGTGACAAACTCTTAGGTTTTCATCACTTTTTTGGGAGTGACTATCACATCCACAAGAAAACCTAAATCGGGCAAGGTAGAAGAATCTTTTTACCCATTCGCCAAGAGTACAAGTTAGGTGGGTCGACAACATATTCCTGTCATGTGACGCACATGCCGTCACCAGTGTCGTATAGAATATATCAGATGTGTTTTCCTGTGGAGGAATCGGTTGACTTATGACCTTACGATCAAATGTTTTGTGTTCGCATTGGAGAGGCACGTCCTTTCGTCTACTAATCGCACGGTTTTGCAGTGCGGTCGCAAAACACAGACACTAAACTTATTACAGTGAACAGAGATGTCAATGAACGAACGGACAGATAATAACTATGCAAAAATACAGAAAGTAAAATTTTCAGTCGAGAGAAGACTTGAACCAAGGATCTTTCGTTCAGCAGCTGCTCACGCTACCACGGGACCACGGCGCTTCTAAACACAATTCGTCCATGATGTTGCTTATGTGGCCCATGGACTACTCAGTTTGTATATTTTGCTTATTTTTTCACAGATCCACACAACTTCTTCCTGTTTTCTCAATTGATCTGTGTTCAGTTTATCAAGGCCTATCCACTGTGCCAACTTATAGCTAAATCTGAGGGGGGTGCGATGGGGAGGATCCCTTGTAAGCAACACACAACCATCACAGGCACCGAGGCAGAACTAGCGTTCATCTGAAAACGCAACAGACCTCCACCCTTTCCTCCAATGAGCTTTCGCGTGACGTCATTGAAGTCAGAAATGGCGGTAGTTTGGGGTCAATGGAATGCACGCTACAGGGCGTCTGGCTCGGAGCTGTCTTTGGAAGTAGTTGAGCGGTTGCAGTTCGGCGTCTCACTGAGGTACGAACCGCTGCTCAGATTGCTGCTGAAGGTGCAGTACGATCCACCAGAGCCATACCCCGAACATGGCGATCTTCTCTCTCGGTAATTGCACGTGGACGTCTACAGCCCGTTCTTCTACAGACCGTGGTATATTCTCGTGACCACCATCCCCAGCAATCATGTACAGTGGCTAAATTCCTGCCAAGTCTTGCTGCAGCATCGCAGGAGGAACATCCAGCTTCTCACAGCCCTGTTACATGACCTCATTCAAACTTAGTGGGGTGTTGATAATGGCGTCTCAGTCGCTTTCAAGGCATCCTTGAGCAACACACGTACCAACTTTCACTAATGTCGCACAACTTCTTCTTGGTGCTGCGATTTTTTTCTCTCATTGTAGTTCTCTGGGTTTAGGAAGCCAAAATCCATTGATCGTGACCGGGCCAAATGTCTCCCGAAATAAGCGTCTAACGAAAAAACTACATAGAACGAAACATGTCTAGCTTGAAGAGGGAAACCAGATGGCGCTTTGGTTGGCCCGCTAGATGGCGCTGCCATAGGTTCAAAAATGGTTCAAATGACTCTGACCACTATGGGACTTAACTGCTGGGGTCATCAGTCCCCTAGAATTTAGAACTACTTAAACCTAACTAACCTAAGGGCATCACACACATCCATGCCCGAGGCAGGATTCGAACCTGCGACTGTAGTGGTCGCGCAGTTCCAGACTGTAGCGACCAGAACCGCTCGGCCACTCCGGCCGACTGACGCATGTTGTCAGGCGTTGTCGGTGGATCACGATAGCAAATATCCTTCAACTTTCCCCACAGAAAGAAATCTGGGGACGTCAGATCCGGTGAACGTGCGGGCCATGGTATGGTGCTTCGACGACCAATCCACCTGTCATGAAATATGCTATTCAATACCGCTTCAACCGCACGCGAGCTATTTGCCGGACAATCCATCATGTTGGAAGTACATCGCCATTCTGTCATGCAGTGAAACATCTTGTAGTAACATCGGTGGAACATTCCGTAGGAAATCAGCATACATTTCACCATTTAGATTGGCATCGATAAAATGGGGGCCAATTATCCTTCTTCCCATAATGCCGCACCATACATTAACCCGCCAAGGTCGCTGATGTTGCACTTGTCGCAGCCATCGTGGATTTTCCGTTGCCCAATAGTGCATAATATGCCGGTTTACGTTACCGCTGTTGGTGAATGACGCTCCGTCGCTAAATAGAACGCGTGCAAAAAATCTGTCATCGTCCCGAAATTTCTCTTGTGCCCAGTGGCAGAACTGTACACGACGTTCAAAGTCGTCGCCATGCAATTCCTGGTCCATAGAAATATGGTACGGGTGCAATCGATGTTGATGTAGCATTCTCAATACCGACGTTTTTGAGATTCCCGATTCTCGCGCAGTTTGTCTGCTATTGGTGTGCGGATTAGCCGAGACAGCAGCTAAAACACCTACTTGGGCATCATAATTTGTTGCAGGTCGTGGTTGACGTATCACATGTGCTGGAACACTTTGTGTTTCCTTAAATAACGTATCTATCAGCGAACGGTCCGGACACTTGGATGATGTCATCCAGGATACCGAGCAGCATACATAGCACACGCCCGTTGGGCATTTTCATCACAATAACCATACATCAACACGATATCGACCTTTTCCGCAATTGGTAAACGGTCAATTTTAACCCGGTAATGTATTACGAAGCAGATACCGTCCGCACTGGCGGAATGTCACGTGATACCACGTACTTATAGGTTTGTGACTATTACAGCGCCATATATCACAAAGCAAAAAAGTGGTTCAACTAAAACATTCATATTTCTTTACGTACTACACGAATATGTAATAAAAAAATGGGGGTTCCTATTTAAAAAGCCGGCCGGTGTGGCCGAGCAGTTCTAGGCCCTACAGTCTGGAACTGCGCGACCGCTACGGTCGCAGGTTCGAATCCTGCCTCGGGCATGGATGTGTGTGATGTCCATAGGTTAGTTACGTTTAAGTAGTTCTTAAAGTTCTAGGGGACTGATGACCTAAGATGTTAAGTCCCATAGTGCTCAAAGCCATTTGAACCATTTTGAACCTATTTAAAAAAACGCAGTTGATATCCGTTTGATGTTTGGGAGCGCCATCTAGCGGCCCAACCACAGCGCCATCTGGTTTTCCCCTTCAAGCTAGACGAGTTTCGTTCTTTGTAGTTTTTTCGTTTGATGCTTATTTCGTGAGATATTTGGCCCGGTCACTATCAATGGACCACCCAGTATACCATGAAATACGTTGCAGTCAACTGCGTTTGGTCGTCGAGCATCGTGTTGTCTCGTAACGGACCCAAAAACGTTGCTGGTTTCGAAGAAAACTCAGGGCTTTGCATCTCCCTGGCGGGAAGTGCGGCCGGTTGTGCTTCGAGCGGGTACGGTTAGAGGCCAGTCCGTAGGAGCAGTTAGCACGCTTTCCATTGACGTGACATGGTGTTGCAGTCGGCGTGCAAACTCCCTGATTAGAAATTGTACCGAATGTGCAGTTAGGTAGCACCACCGTACGGAGAACAGTTCTTGCAGCTTTCTCTTCTAATTCACTACCCAAGCCGCTAGGGTAGTCCATTCCGCCGCCCACAACATTACCGATACTGATGTATCAACAGCAATAGTAATCATTTTGTTTCATTTACAAATTTGTTTTAATGGTAGAAATGCAGAGGAAATGTTTCTCATCAACCTAACTGCATTTTATATTTCTGTCATTTGTAAATAGAGCTTAGTTTTAATGTTAACATTGTGACATTTGGGAAAATGTGTAGAATGTTGCGACTGTTACTGCATCCACAATGTTTGTCTTTATTATAGGCATGAATGTTACATCTAAGAACCTTGTGGTTGTGATCCTTCTGGGAGGCTAAGTGTTTTGGCTCCTGATATCGCATTTTTCTAAGCGTTTTGCACGAGGGCTATTCGGAAAATGAAGTCCGATTGGTCGCGAAATGGAAACCACCATGAAAATCAAAAATGCATTATTTGCAACAGTTAGCTACAACTTCTATCTACTTCTCTATTTAGTCGTCGCTCCGACTTAGTGTTCCACAAACTTTCCAGTCCTCTATTCATAGAAGGCAGCCGCCTGTGCTTTCCGCTAATTTTTTACGCTGGTCTACCGCTAGTTGTCTGTGCCAGAATGTTGTCTTCATAGCTAGCGGTTCATCTGAGGAGACATGAAACTCAGGAGGAGCCAATTTCGGGCTGTATTGTGGGTGATGAAACACTTCCCATTGCAACCGCCGCATGGGCATTTTCATTGCCGCTGCAGAGTGCTGCCGAGAATTGTTATGTGGGCTTCAAGATCTCAGGCGAACTCTCTCACCCGTCCTCGTACCTGGCGGGAGTCTCTATTCTGTAGGCATCTTTATGTGCGCACTGTGCGCTTAGAACTGAACAGCGTGACGTGGTGTGATCTATAGGCATAGTAGAGACGCTGCTCAACGCATCTGTGCAAAGCTTCATCGCTATGGTTTCCATTTCACGCCTTGTCGGACCTTACATTCTAAATAGCCCTCGTATATCTTAAAGAAAGAGTGTTGCGTTCATACGTTTTTGAATAAGATTAAACTACGTCATGAAAAGCATGCATCTACCTAGCACGAGAATTTACGTCATTGTCTGTTGGTGTTAGTGTAACGGAGTTTATAATAACGAACAACCTAGGGAAGACGTCCACAGAGTGCTCGCAACTGTTGAAGCTAAATCTCGGACTTCTCATTACATAGGTCGAAGCAGAAAGGTAAAAAACAACAGGACGACAAATTTTCAATACAAGTGAAATACGAATAGTGTATGAGTTGTCTCTAATTTCGAATCTTTTAAGTGGCGAATGTATTTCAGTTGTACTAGGAATTTAGCTTATTGTGTAACGATAAGAGATTTCTTAGATAGCCGGCCGCTGTGGCCGAACGTTTCTACGCGCTTCAGTCCGGAACCGCGCTGCTGCTACGGTCGCAGGTTCGAATCCTGCCAAGGGCATGGATATGTGTGATGCCGTTAGGTTAGTTAGGTTTAGGTAGTTCTAAGTCTAGGAGACTGATGACCTCAGATGTTAAGTCCCATAGCACTTAGAGCCATTTGAACCAGTTAAGTTCCGATCGGTCGCGAAACGGACACCACAGTGAAACACAGAAACGTTTTATTTGCAACAGCTCTGGGACTCAACGGAACTTCCTGACTTCAATGGGTGCGCTCTTTTGTGTCAGCAAACAAGGACGGTCAGAGGCATCCTGTACGTTAGTAGGCCCTTGAGAAGCTTAGGGAACGAGCCCTGTGTTCTGAAACGACCAGCACCCCCAGGCACGATGCTGACTCACCAGAGCTGTATCACACAATAGGAAATATTGTAACTTGACTCCTGCAAGCAGTACATGTGTCCCTTCTCCCACTACAGTTAATAAAACAGATAGAATAAAGCTCTAATGAGGTACAATTTGGCAAAAAAGCTAAACATTTGCTTGGAGCAATATACGAGGGTTGCCCAGAAGGTAAGTTCCGATCGCCGGCCGCTGTGGCCGAGCGGTTCTAGGCGCTTCGGTCCGGAGCTACGCTGCTGCTACGACCGCAGGTTCGAATCCTGCCTCGGGCATGGATGTGTGTGATGTCCTTAGGTTAGTTAGGTTTAAGTAGTTCTAAGTCTAGGGGACTGATGACCTCAGATGTTAAGTCGCATAGTGCTTAGAGCCATTTGAACCATTTTCTAGTCGACAATTCGTAGCATGTTCTTCTCCAGATATTTTTCTGCCATAGATATGTGACTAACTTTTAGCAGCATCGTAAATTAGATTTTAAAATGGAATTTTGTAACCTTCATACACCATGAATTGCAGGAATGTTCACATCGTAACGAATGTCAGGAAGCCAGCGGCCCAGACAAAGAATTTTGCACATAAAACTTTGAACATAGCTGCTAAGGTTCAGTGATCGTGTCAGAATTCTATTAGAACAAATAAGCCCTCGGTCACAAATATTAAGTCAAAATTGACCAGGTTTCGACGCTACTATGAACGTCGTCTTCAGAATTAAACTAACTGTTCTAAAACATATTAGGTATATAATACATTAATAAAATTAAAGTTGTTTGAAGACGACGCTCATAGTAGCGTTGAAACCTGGTCAATTTTAACTTAATATTTGTGACCGAGGGCTTATTTGTTCTAATAGAATTTTGCACATTTGTAAGCGTCTCACATACTTTTTTTATTTGGCCCAGTATATTTTATGGTAAATCATGAATTTCCGTTATATTGTGATTTTTCGTACGATGTTATGAAATTACTCCAATGACGCCATTCACAGAGGATGACACAGCAGTCAATGGGAACCTACACACCTGTAAATCTGCTTCTGTGTTTGAGTTATCGGTAGCGTTACCGAAGCTATCGAAACAAAACGGTAGATGCTCACTGATGTCAGCAACATAGGAAACCCTCCGACTCTGGACTTGTGAGGAACGGAGAGAGATCCGTGTTGTTATTCGCTATTTGGGTCAGGGCCGGCTGCAGAGGGTCGGCGTACGGCAGACGCCTGCAGAAGTTGTCCGGCCCGTAAGCCGGCGCGAGGCCGCCGAGTTCAATCAGACGCGGCCGGCAGCACCCCCAGCCAGCGCCCCTTCTTTTTATACTTTTTCCCCTCTTTTTCTCCTCCGCTCGCGCGCCGGGAAGACCTTGCGGATCGCGTCCAGTATCCCCATCCTGAACCCCCACCCACGCCCACGCCGGCGCTATCAGCCGCAGCCAGCGTCTTATTACCGCAGAAGACGGCGGCGATCCCGATGAAATACGGCCAGCGCTGGGGATGGGAAAATACTAAAAAATACTGCCGGGCCCCGGGGGGTGGCGTGGGGGGCAATATGGAGATAACAAGCCGCCACCAGACGGCCCGCCATCTTCTTTTAGTGCCGCAGCGCCGCGCCGCGCCGCGCCGGAGCCAAGATGGCGGCGCCCGGCGGGGACATAAGGCGGGGCTGCGCCGCCCCCGCACGCCTCCGCCGCCCCCGCGGGCGAACCGTTCGCCGCGCTTTACGAGCGCCGACGTCTTAAAAAGAGCATCAGCGGCGGGCGCGCGGTTTCCGAGATAGCGGCCGGGCCGAATCTGTTTCCGCAGTAACGGAGCACCGATTGCCGGGAGATGTAAGTCAAGCCGCAGCCCGGCCGCCCTCTGTTCCGCTTCTTCCTCCCCGGGCCGCCTCCGCCGCCCCCCAGAGCCGGCAGTTATGCTAATGCGCGCGCCCCCTAGCCCGGGGCACGATTAGCGATCCGACCTCCGCCGCGCGCCAGACAAACGGCGCCCGCTGCTTTCCTTCCCCTCCCCACTAAATATCACGGCCGCCAGTATTGTTTCCTTTAATCCGACGGCGCGGGTGCCGCCGCCTTTGTCCAGGCGGGCCTCGCACTCTGCCTGCTGGAGCCAGGAAGAAATACTCCCCCGCGTCCTTGCTGTGGTCCTACCCAACTGTCGTACCGGTAATACAAAACTGTGACTACCGAGTGACCTAAGGGACGGATGATCTTAAAAGTTACGTCTACGTCATTGACATTCAAAATGATCCCTACTGTCAGTTAGTGGGCGTCCAGGCTTTCACGGTGGGTGGTAGTCGATGTAAGAACATATTCATTACGTTTTATAAAATTTTGAAAAGGTCTTTGGTACTAATTGTTATCGTGTGCATTAAATTGCTGTAAATCTGCTTCATAAATTTTATACAGTGCTTTGTACACTGAGTGGAGCAAAGTCATGGGATACCTCCTAATATCGCGGTGGATTTCCTTTTGCACAGCGTAGCTCAGCAAGAGTGGCCGAGCGGCTCTAGGCGCTTCAGTCTGGAACCGCGCGACCGCTACGGTCGCAGGCTCGAATCCTGCCTCGGGTATGGATGTGTGTGATGTCCTTAGGATAGTTAGGTTTAAGTAGTTCTAAGTTCTAGGGAACTGATGACCTCAGATGTTAAGTCCCATAGTGCTCAGAGCCAATTGAACCATTAGCTCAGCAATTGGACGTGGCATGAACTCAACAAGTCGTTGGAAGTCCCCTAGAAAAATGCCTGTACAGCCGTCCATAATAGCGAAAGTATTGCAGGAGCAGGATTTTGTGCACGAACTTACCTCTCGATTATGTCCCATAAACGTTCGATGGGATTCATGTCGGGCGATCTAGCTCGCCAAATCACTCGCTCGAATTGCCCAAAATGTTCTACAAACCTGTCGTGACCAATTGTGGCTCGGTGACACGGCGCATTTTCATGGAAACATGAAGTCTATGAATTGCTGCAAATGGTCCCCAAGTAGCCGAACACAGCCATTTCCGGTCATTGATCGGTTCTTTTCGACCATAAGCCCCAGTCCATTCCATATAAACGCAGCCCACACTATTATGGAGCCAGCAACGGCTTGCACAGTGCCTTGTTCACAACTTGGATGGGATCTGTACCACGCTCGATCCCTACTACCAGCTCTTCCTAACTGAAATCGTGGTTCATCTGACCAGGCCACTGGTTCTCCAGTCGTCTAGGATCCAACCGATGTGATGACAGGCCCAGGAAGCGTCCTGAAGCCGAGGTCGAGCTGTTAGCAAAGGCACTCGCGTCGTTCATCTGCTGCCATAGTCCATTAACGTGAGATTTCGTCGCACTGCTCTGAGGGATACGTTCATCGTACGTCCCACATTGATTTCTGTGGTTATTTCACACAGTGTTGCTTGTCTGTTAGCACTGACAACTCTATCTATATCTGACCAGTAGAAGTTCGGTTTTTTTATTAATACTGACTACTGCTGTGTCTTCAGCACCTGTGGCCACTCGAAAATAACCTAAGATCGAAAGCGCAGTAGTGGATACTATAATAAACAGTACAGTCAAAGGCGAGTTAAAGTCGTTTAATAAATCTTAAGAGCCTGTGAGCGCACAACAAATACAACTGTGTAAGGAATTACACCACACAGCAGGTTAAATGTCTCATACAGTCATCAGTGCATTCACTGACTGTGCCATTTCGACAGAGACAAAATCGCCCGTCACCAGACCAAGCTACACACCTCTAGTCAGCCACTAATTAGTTTCTGTTTCAAGGCCATTGAAGACGTGCATAAGCTATAAGCTCCGCTCTGAGCATAGGCCATTCGCCTGTGTCGATCTTCGACGAAAAATTCTTACGATCAGCCTCGTCACGCGCAAACAATTCCGCACAGATAGTCCTTCGTTACTCTTTATGTCTTCTGTTAGACAGCAAGGAACCCAGCGGCAGGGAAGTCACACACTTAAGAGTACCCCAACTAAGGTGTGAATGTGTCAGCATTACCAACAGAGACGTCCAGCTGGGCAGAGACATTGCTGGCGTATTGGAATCCTGAAACAAACCAACTTGCTTACAGAAAAAAGTGTTGCATTACTTATTGGACCCCACTCGTAACATAATATGAAGGCAGTTGTCGTGAAAAGATCATGAAGGACAGCTATCGGTGACGAGCGTCGCGTCTTTTCAATGGCTATTTATTTCGAACCCGACAGGAATTGCTGCTGCCATGAATGCAGGTTCATCTCAACCAGTACCCGAGGGATCAATGTATAGGGAACTGCATGAAATGGACGTTTTGGAGTCGCGAATTGCCTATGCTCAGAGCGGAGCTTATAGCTGGACGTCTTCAATGGGCTTGAAACAGAAACTGCCGGCCGGAGTGGCCGAGCGGTTAAAGGCGCTACAGTCTGGAACCGCACGACCGCTGCGGTCGCAGGTTCGAATCCTGCCTCGGGCACGGATGCGTGTGATGTCCTTAGGTTAGTTAGGTTTAAGTAGTTCTAAGTTCTAGGGGACTTATGACCGCAGCAGTTGAGTCCCATAGTGCTCAGAGCCATTTGAACCATTTTTTGAAACAGAAACTAATTAGTGGCTGTCTAGAGGTGTGTAGCGCTGTCTGGTGACGGGCGATTTTGCCTCTATCGAAATGGCCTAGTCGGTGAATGCACTGATGACTGTATGAGACATTTAACATGCTGTGTGGTGTAATTCCTTACACAGTTGTATTTGTTGTGTCTCTGACTGTCTGGAACAGCGGATGAGAAGCAGCAATCAACATCCCCCCCAAATAACTTATCACTTTATCACTGCTGTATAAACTCTTCCATGACGGCGTCATCGATATACACACAAAATATCACACAACGCTACGAGAAGACCTACATACACCTTACAACACTGCCACTATCACCTATCTTTCTGTGCAAGAAGAGGTTGCGCTAGTGGTCTCAGAGCTCAAACACAAAAAAAGGCACCTGCCCCAGTTGGTATACACTTAGAAGCACTGAAAAAACTAGCACCGCAGCCGCAGATCACTCCGTTCCTCACAACGTTACTGAACGACGCCTCACGGCAGGACGGGGTACTGACAATACAGGAAAGCTCCAAAGCGGTCATTATTAAGAATTTGCAAAGCCACAGAGCTCTCAGAAGCTTGAGCCGGTGCCAACTCGGCTTCGCCAAATTCGTGGATGATGGCAACAACCACGCGCCACCCATAGTCAACAACACAACACAAGCCATGGTAATAATGATTGACATCGCCGGGGCGTTCGATAACCTCTGGTGCCGCGGAGTGGTTCAACGGTACAACTGTTTCCTAGACCGAGAAGTTGAATGTCAGATGGACAGCCGGAAAGAAATTAAATGAATTACCAAACGCTGTCCCAAGAGTTGAGCTGCGGCAACATCTGGGACATAACAATTGGAACCCTCCTACAATTTCTAGATGGGGATGATAGGTCAGTGGGAATTGTCACATACGGAAATGATATGTTAGTTGTAGTCACTGCGCCGGCCGGGGTGGCCGAGCGATTCTAGGCGCTACAGTCTGGAACCGTGCGACCGCTACGGTCGCAGGTTCGAATCCTGCCTCGGGCATGGATGTGTGTGATGTCCTTAGATTAGTTACGTTTAAGTAGTTCTAAGTTCTAGGGGACTGATGACCTCAGAAGTTGAGTCCCATAGTGCTCAGAGCCATTTGAAACATTTTTTTTTTTTTTTTTCTGTAGTCACTGCGAACAACAGAGCCCAGCTAGAAGAGAGCCAGTGGAATGCTACGAACATTTACACAATGATGTTACAGGAACAAACTCAGGATAGCGGAAAAGAAAACAAAACACACATTACTGAAAAGATCACCCTAAATAAATCCTTCAGTATAATAATAATGTCGTGTGACGAGGGCCTCCCGTCGGGTAGACCGTTCGCCTGGTGCAAGTCTTTCGATTCGACGCCACTTCGGCGACTTGCGCGTCGATGGGGATGAAATGATGATGATTAGGAAAACACAACACCCAGTCCCTGAGTGGAGAAAAATCTCCAACCCAGCCGGGAATCGAACCCGGGCCCGTAGGATTGACAGTCTGTCGCGCTGACCACTTTTTTTTGACCGACACCCATTCTTTCAAAAATGATCTTCAGCGTGTTGCCGTAGTGCTTCTTGTGGTTGCGATACGTGCTGATTTTTGCATATTCACTCGTCATGTAAACGCGGAATTCTATCTCGTTGTCTGACCCAAGTTTGTTTATGACATAACTAACATATTTTCCCAGTAACTAGCTAATGGCGTTGGTTTTTAATTTCGGAAAGTATGTCATGTCTGGTCTCAGGAGGAGCGATGGCGTTATATATTCCCTCGAGGATCTGATGAGAAAGACGATTTGTTGCCTGATCCAATTCCAGTTATTCACATTGCCGCCACAGGTGAATCTGTGGAGGAGTGTATCCACCAGATTGCATTTTCCACAAAGATGTGTCTGGTTTAAACGGATCCCATATAGTCTCGTTGGTGCTGATTACATTGTTCACTGTTTTGTACAATGCGGAAATAGCGTCTGTAGATGGCCCGGCACAGTTGATGTTCCGTCATACAGCTTTCCAGTCACAATTAGGGAATTTCTTTTCAATTTTGTTCCTGCCCTCATTTAACTTCCTTTCACGTATGTTGTCGCGCGCTGTGATACATGTGTTGCTTCTGATTTCGTCACTAAGATAACTTGCTTCGAGGAAAAAGTTCCTCACATACTGCAGACGCGCATTAATTCTTCGCACATCCATCGGTGCTTGAAGGCTATGGGGTGTCACAGCCTCAAAGAGCTTTGCGGTTATACATTGTGGAAGTTCTCTGAGTATGTGGAAAGTCCGTTTGAGGAACAGAGCAGACGCTTTACTTCGAATATCCACCAAACCGAGGCCCCCGTTTCTGACATCCAGTATAATGGTAGTCGCACCAACCCTGAATATGTCTCCTCGCCATAAATAATTGGTAGCAGTGGACATGATCCCTTTCGCTACTAGTTTGGGGATTGGAAATACCTGCACAGTGAAATACGCTTTAGACAAAATGCAGGAGTTGATGAATCTGACTTTTTGCACCTGGTCCATAGTTCGATGGATGTTCTCCGTTACAGCCCCATGAACTTTCCTCCTAGTTTCCGTCCAGTTAAAAGCAGCCATCGTCATCGAACATGCCATTAAGGTTATTCCCAAAGTTTTATGTTTGTTGTCTTGTTTTGCCCATGCCAGTCGGAGGTGATCTAGGCCCCGCAGATTCAATATTTTACTTTTGTTTTCATTTGCTGTCGCTCCCGACGCTAGACAATACTTTTGGATTTCTCTTTCCAGTGTAACTGTCTCCTCCTTATTACAACACCCACGTCATCAGCATAAGCTCGTATGACAGTTTTCTCACCACTCATTGTTATGCCTGTTAATCTTGCGTGGACAGTGTGGAGAAAGGGATCTAAAGATACGGAAAATAAAAACATAGATCTGTATCGGTTTAGATGTTTGGCCATTGATTGCTATTTTCGCACCTATACCTGTTGCAATATTTCTTAGCATGTTGATAATCTGAGGGTGGAAATCCATGGTATCTATGACTAACGCGGTCAAAAGTTTTGTTGAAATCTATAAAGATTAAAGCACATTTTATATTTGTCACTGAGGTAATTGCAGTGACGTCTCTGTATGCAGATAGACTTTCGAATATCGTTCTGGTTGGAGAACAAGATTGATGATGACTCAATACTTTGTTGGAAAAGGCAAAGAGTCCTTTGTTGATAATACTCGAAATTATTTTGTAATCAGAATTTAGTAGCGAAACAGGCCGAAAATTGTTCAAGTTGGTTTTGCCTTTACTCTTAGGAATCAATACAAGTTCTAGGGGACTAATGACCTCAGCAGTTGAGTCCCATAGTGCTCAGAACCATTTGAACCATTACTTTCCTTAAACTCTGCAGGGACCGCTTTTCCCTTCAGGACCTCATTCGCCATGGAAGTGATCTCGTCCCCAATTATAGACTAGTAGCGGGCATAAAACTCCACAGGGAGGCCATCAAGTTCCGGAGATTTTTTGAGAGGTGAGTTACGCACTGCCTCATGCACTTCATCTGTAGTAATAGGTGACAGGATGTCAGCGTTTTCTGTTCCCGACAATTTTGGACCTAAACTAGTTACAAAGTCCTCGAGAGCTGCATCGTCCACTGTGGTAGGGGCATGTAAGTTGTCATAGTACCTGTGGACTTCGTCCAGCATTTCTTTCTGGCATGTGAGCCTTGTACCAGTATGCGTCTTGACTTCATCAATAAAAGTTTGACGTCTGTTATTAGCATGCCGCACCAAGTGATACAGAGAAGCTGTTTCATCTGCTACTACTGATGTGGCTTTCGATTTAATTTTTAGTCCCTTCATCTGTTGCCGTTTAATACTTAAAAATTTGGCTTTTATTTTTTTGATATCATTCAGACGAATTACGTCATCATGTGCCTGTTGATATAAGTCTCTTAAAACTTTGTAATAAAACTCCATTGTATTCCTCAACTCCCTTTGTCTCGCTACCCTATACTGCATGACAACTTTCCGCAGCCTTGGTTTAGCCCTCCTAGTCCACCAGTCAATGACTGTTGGGTGCTTGTGTGCTGTGCGGAGGCACATAGTCCACGCTACTCTTATTTCCTGTTCCAGTTCTTCGTCAGTTAAAACAGAGATATTCAAATTCCATTGGCCTCTGAATCGACGAGTTGGATGTACACTTAAATTAAAGCAAGTTAAAAGTGTACTGTGATCACTAAAATTCACGGGAACAGTTTCAACGTTTAATAAAAAATTTTGCAAATTTGGTGACACGTAAATTCTATCTAGTCTGCTGCGGGAGTGGCTGGTTATATACGTGAACTCGACTGACGTCGGGTGCTGAAGTTCCCACGCGTCCTTAAGTTGTAGATCACTTACCAACTTTTTTAACTGTGGCGAGTAGTTGAAATTGGGTTGTTGATCTTTCTGGTTTAAAACAAAGTTAAAATTTCCACTTAGTATAAGAGAACACGAATTTTTCCTCAAGAAATAAGTTAGTTCATCTTGAAAAAACTTCGCACGATCCAATTTATGGGAATTTCCTGATGGGGCCTAAAGGTTAAGCACGGTCACATCGAAAATTTTTATGCCTACGGCTCGTCCTGATTCTAGTCGTTCGTTTTCAGTCACCGGAATGCCTTCCCTTATAAGAATGGCTGTACCGATATTGGCTTCCGTAGAAACATTAACAATTTCAAAAAAGCCTGGGATCCGAAATTCCGTTATCGCAACTTCTTGTAGCAACGCGATATCTGTCCCAGACTGGTACAAGAATTCTTTTAGTGCTGCCAATATCAAGGGTGACTGTATTTTATTAATGTTAATAGTAGTAATGCTATACGCTTGCATCACAGACATACCAGAAGAAGCTATTTGGGGTGAGGATCGGTATGATTATAGCAGCAACGTGCTTCTCCACAAGTCAAGATCTTTACAAGCTGTGTGCCCATTACATGTACTAACTTCCTAGAAAAAATTTTCCTGCTTTTAAACGAAGTGCTTGAAAAGAAAATTATCCTGAAATCCTGACAATGCATTGCTATAAGTCACTGTGGTCTTTCTCTTTCTCCTCGACAGTGTTGGCCCTGATGACTTCATATTTAATATTCTTTTTCTTGATGTCTTTCTTCTCTGGTGTGGCTTTCGCTTGATGACGCGTGACAGCAAGACCTGGTTTCAGTCGCAGCCTCCGACGGTGGCCGTCTGGCGCAACGGCGGTGGCGTGCGAGTCGTCAATATTTGACTCCGGCGTGTTGTCCGTTGTGTTGTCTTGCTGGCGAGGCGGTGATGCTTGTTTATTTCCTCCTTCGGCGCGGTGTTGCGTTTCGGAGTCAGCAGCTTGTTTGCTTGATACTTCCTCGTACTGTTCGCACTGTATGGGCTGTGCACTTGATGCGGTTATTGCAGCTGTGACCTCAGGCTCAGGGTCACATTTCTGTGAAAGGTCACTACCAGCTGCGTCACTATCTGTTCGTGGCGGTATAATTCCTTGTGCGGAAGTGAGAGCCACATCGACCTGCATTTCATCTCCTTTTCCACTTCCAACAGATCTTCAGGACTTGGCTTCGGCTTCCTGGCAACGGGTGTTTCACAGGAAGAGTCCTCATCAACATTTTTTTCAGTGGGAATCTCGCTGTCACGGGACGGAATTTCAGCAGTTAATGCAGGTTTTAAAGACGAAAATTCATTAACATTAAGTGCAACATTTTCAGAGGTAGTAACAGGATCCACGACAGCCACCGGCTCTGTTGTATTACTGGCTGGCAACAAATCGTTGAGTGTTAATTTCCGGCGTTGCGTAAGGGTATTTTTTAGCACAAATACACGGCGAGGGCAGTCCTGACGGAGGTGACCAGACTCGTTACACACATGACAGGTAGGGGTTTGCCCTGAGTAAATAACATGCGCCTTCTGCGCGTCAACAAAGATGTGGGACGCAATGTTTGCCTTCACTTCCATCTCCACGGAGCGACTGCCGTTAATGCACTGCAGCTTGAAATGTGAAGCCCACCTTTCGTTGACTATTTGCCTGACAACCCCATACTTTGAAAGGACATCTTTAATTTTCGAGTTGTCTACTTCTATGCGAATATTCAAAACCCTAACATTTCTAATTACAGACTCGGAATTCCTGAGTTTTACAGTACTTTTAGTACCATCACGGTGTATAAATTCCGTTTCATAACCAAATTTTTCCAGAAAGCGGCCTACACTCACGGGATCGTTAAACTTTACAAAAATGGAGTATTCATCAGAGTCTAGCTGCATGGTGTGAACAGATTCAGAATGAAGGCCAATTACCTCGGTAATCCAGTCGTGTATTTAAAGTGTAGAGGGCTGTACTCGACGGGTGTACTTGTCGAAGGTGAAAATCACGGTGTTTTTTCTCACGGAGTTTGCCATGGTGTTCTGCAGCGAAGAAATTGCGGACAACGCCGAAATCCCAAAGGCACTACGTAGAAAGACGACACGAAGGAAGACCAATAGCTGAATTTATAACAATTCACGTGCAAAATGCCAATAAACAATCACGAAACACGAAAACACTGAACGTTCACGGAGCAAACTTGAGGAGCGTGCGACCGCGGCGACAGCTAAAGCCAGACTGACCACTCAGCTACAGGGGGCGGACAATCCTTCAGGTAAAATACGGGATACAAACACCAAACGAACATATATAATACGCTATCTTGGAATAACATAGATGATAAATTCAATTTCCACGAACACACAAGGCTTATAACAGACAGCAGACAAAATTCTAGATAAGCTGGTGAGGCTACATTCGAAACAGTATAGACTGCCTCTACCAGACATACGGACATACAACTCTGCGCTCCTCGAATCAGTACTCAGCTTCGGATGTAGCACGTGGGCACACAGACTGATCCTGAGCAAAGCATCAGTCAGACGAGGGCAGAGAAATGTACAGGGTGATTCAAAAAGAATACCACAACTTTAAAAATGTGTATTTAATGAAAGAAACATAATATAACCTTCTGTTATACATCATTACAAAGAGTATTTAAAAAGGTTTTTTTTCACTCAAAAACAAGTTCAGAGATGTTCAATATGGCCCCCTCCAGACACTCGAGCAATATCAACCCGATACTCCAACTCGTTCCACACTCTCTGGAGATGTTAGAGAATTGGCTGTTCCCTCAGCTCGAACAAGAAGCACAATAATTCATATTTCAGCAGGATGGAGCGCCACCACATTGGCACTTATCTGTCCGTAACTACCTGAACCTCAACTACCCGAGGCGATGGATCGGCCTCCAGGCAGCCCGTGACAGAGCACTTCATCACTGGCCTCCAAGAAGCCCTGATCTTACCCCCTGCGATTTTTTCTTATGGGGGTATGTTAAGGATATGGTGTTTCGGCTACCTCTCCCAGCCACCATTGATGATTTGAAACGAGAAATAACAGCAGCTATCCAAACTGTTACGCCTGATATGCTACAGAGAGTGTGGAACGAGTTGGAGTATCGGGTTGATATTGCTCGAGTGTCTGGAGGGGGCCATATTGAACATCTCTGAACTTGTTTTTGAGTGAAAAAAAACCTTTTTAAATACTCTTTGTAATGATGCATAACAGAAGGTTATATTATGTTTCTTTCATTAAATACACATTTTTAAAGATGTGGTATTCTTTTTGAATCACCCTACTATTTAGGCTATCAGGAGGCTTCGGCATCACCTCAGTGGCAAGGTGACTAGGATGTAAGTAATAAGAGACTTTGACTGCACGACTTCCTCCTTGACGTGAGGCGGCTTTTGAGGACGAAACGTATCGATCCCAGCCGCGATGTGGAACATTTCGTAACTGGACTCGGACCTTATCTCCTAAACTGCTTAAATCTGAGACAGACATCAACGTGCACATGCGAAAAGAAGATTCCCCCGAACACACAGTCTTCATCTATGGGCAATACATGAACGGTAGACATATACTACACGTAGACTACAATGAAACAGACACAGATACCTACACAGCAATGAGAGACCAAGAAATGGTTCAAATGGGTCTGAGCACTATGAACTCAACTTCTGAGGTCAGCAGTCCCCTAGAACTTAGAACTACTTAAACCTAACTAACCTAAGGACATCACACACATCCATGCCCGAGGCAGGATTCGAACCTGCAACCGTAGCGGTCTCGCGGTTCCAGACTGTGGCGCCTAGAACCGCACGGCCACTCCGGCCGGCGAGAGACCAAGAAAACTGAGTATAGTTAAATGCTTTAGCAGACGGTAACCCAAAAACAAAACACGAAGCGTACCTGCGGACACCACGTAACGGACATGCCTATGTGCAACGTGACAACAATCTGAAAAAACGGACAGCGACAGCCACAGTGGCAGTGACGACAGCGACACGGAAGGATGTAATCAGGAACAGCAAGATGAGATGTAACAGTAAATAAGATGGTTGGTTGTTTCGGGGAAGGAGACCAGACAGCGAGGTCATCGGTCTCATCGGATTAGGGAAGGACGGGGAAGGAAGTCGGCCGTGCCCTTTGAAAGGAACCATCCCGGCATTTGCCTGGAGCGATTTAGGGAAATCACGGAAAACCGAAATCAGGATGGCCGGACGCGGGATTGAACCGTCGTCCTCCCGAATGCGAGTCCAGTGTCTAACCACAGCGCCACCTCGCTCGGTAGTAAATAAGACACCTATAAATATGAGTCAGACATAACACGCTAACATGCATTGCAAATTGTACATATCAGTCAAGCAACAGTTAAGGATAGCGAGTACTAGAATAAACGTAGTGTAAGATGCTGGCAATGTAGCCGACAAAGCACCCAGTGTTGTACACTAGTGAATACTTAATCTTAACGTCTAGGATTACAATGCCATTTCTCTACCACTAACTATAAACTGTTTCTTATGACTGGCGATCAAGAGCTCGAAGAAACTATTCCAAGATATTTACCATTAGTCACAACCTTTGATCGCATTTACAGATCTCACTCATTTCCTATCGTCTTTTTACATTCTTCTTAAGACAACAAAATCTTATTTATATTTCAACCTCAAATTATTTGTTATTTTTAAAAATGTATTTATTCGGCGTCAAGTGTTGCGGATAAAAAAGAAAACAAAATACAGCAGTAATAGCTGATAAACGAAAACTGTAATATGTACGACAACTTTTAAAATATCAGATAACAGATCTTATGATTTGCAATAAATAAATAAATAAAACCAACATCCCCACAGTCTGGCAATTCTGCGGGGTGTGATTTTGAGTGAGTCTCTTCGCCTGTAGTTTGCATATCTGTAGAAAATTGCCGACTTTGATTCTTCCTCGGCTACATGGGCTTTCCGGCCGTGGAGTTTCCGACCCTTTTGTAAGATGCCGTGAGTCCGTGAGACTTCGGACCAACCAATTTTTCACAAGGATTTTCTGACTATAACCTCCTACACAGGTGATGTACGCCAGCCGTTCACCAGCGGTGGATGTGCTGTCACCGCCAGTCAGGCGCTGCCCTCGGCGACAGCCTTCAGGCCTGACCTACTCGAGTTCTACACACGGTTAGCAATGGAAATACGGGTCTCTTCCCAATGATGGCTACTCCTACCTGGAGTATGGAAAATGTAATGAATGTACCAACTGGTTGTGTGTGAAGTCCGAGCGGAGTAAGTGCCGAGGCAGTTCAGAAATTGCCAAAGGCACAATCGTGGCTGATCAGCAACATTCTTGTCCACCTGACGAAGCAGTAGCGCAGATTAAGAAACGTATGCGTAGCTGCAGGAAAAGAGTCCACGGAGAAAAGAAGAATTTCAAGATTTGAAAGATAAAGGTTTAGATTTCGTCCCAAATCTGGCAAATTTTAAGAACTCCAAGACTGCATTGTGTGAAGCAAGAAGTGAAACTATTGGTAAGTTCGGAGATTCAACTGTGCGGAAAAATTTTGAAATTAACTGAAGCCAATAGTTTTTTTTTAAACTGACGATGGTCTATTCCTCGCAAAAGAATCTTACTGTTGGACTGTCAAGAAGCGTAGAAAATCCTGTACATGGCACTGTTCTTGTGAACGGGAGATTTGACAGTTGTTCGAAACAGTTAAAATAACTGTGCACCATGCACTTTAACGTCGAAAGCGCAGAAGAAGAGACTAAAGTATTTCCTGTTTTATTTGCGTTGCTACTACACAAACGTCAAAATACATATGAAAGTTTTTCTGGATTGAAAACTAAGATGTTTTGGGTAGTCATCGAAAACTGCAGCAATAGATTTTGAAATGGCAACAAATAAAAGTATGAAAACACTGTTCCCCAGCCGGCCGAAGTGGCCGTGCGGTTAAAGGCGCTGCAGTCTGGAACCGCAAGACCGCTACGGTCGCAGGTTCGAATCCTGCCTCGGGCATGGATGTTTGTGATGTCCTTAGGTTAGTTAGGTTTAACTAGTTCTAAGTTCTAGGGGACTAATGACCTCTGCAGTTGAGTCCCATAGTGCTCAGAGCCATTTGAACCATTTGAACCACTGTTGCCCGAAACATTCTTTTCCCGTTGCAGTTTTGTCTTCAGCTAATGTCTGCAGAAAAAAATACAAAAACTGGCGTTAACGGAGGAGTACAGGGAGAGTTCGCATGTGTGCTGCAGTGGGATATCTTCCACCAACAATAACAATTGAGGAAAAGTCCTGTGGATAAAAGATCATGAAATCGCAGACTATAGAATATATGGTCAATCAGTGGATGGAAAATCGTAGTATAATCATTGAAATGTGGAACGTTTTCAACCAGCGACAGAGTAAAACGTATGTTATTGAAGGGGGGCATAGGAAACTAAACTCCTAATAAATTAGAAATGTCTGTAAGTATACGTTCTGACAAATAAGGTGAAGGAGGAAGAATTAAATGGAGTATCTGAAATTAGCAAACAGATTCCATTGGCCTACCTCTTTTAAAAAAAAAAAAAAAAAAAAAAAAAAAAAAGACAAATATGTGTATAAATTAACAAAAGCTTAAGACGTAATAAGACTGGATAGGATGATACAGACGGCCCTACCCCTGTCTTTTTATGCAACCCGCAACACCTAACCACATGCGCCACGCCGCACTGCCGGGAAGATGCTCGTATTAGGAACAAATTAGAGCACATGGTCCTTCAGTTCGGTGTGTAGTACATACTTATTTACTTTACTCTTGCCTCGCTTTATGCATTAATTTTGATCCTTGTTACACCAGGCCACTAGGCACGACATATTAACATAGTTACATAGATAAATGATTTAAAAAATTGATGTTTGCAGATGGACTATACCATCTGTCAGATGTGTTCTCGTTTGCAAGATGAGCTTACTGAATATTAGCACCATACAGGAGGCCAGCAGGGGTATATAGACCTTATGGCGACTACACATGTTTGCTGGGCTGCATCAGTGGCTACTATATCACCTCATAACTATTTTAATATGTCCAGCCTAGCGACCGGGTATAACGAAGACCGAAATTAATGCTTAAAACTAGGTAACAGTGAAGTAAATAATGTTTTAACCCACGAACTGGCAGAGTATCTACTTTATTCGCAATACAAACATGTTGCCGACAGTGTGGCTTGGCGCATGTGCCTAAGCATTGCGTGTTGTATTAAACGATATTTGAATCACCCCTGTATAACGACTTGGGGGATTTAAGAAGATATATAAACTCTCTGGCTCTGTTACAAAAAGTTGAGTGAAAAATTAAAATAATACACTGCAGTAATGTTGTACAAAGAAAAAGTAAATATAAAATAAGTAAATAAAAAGCTTTTAATCATAACTGTGTTCTATGTTCATAGCCAGTCATAAGCCTGGATAAAATGTGAAGGGATGTTCTTATTACGAAACGGTCGGCAGAGCATCCACCATTGGTGCGGTTTCCTTTAACCGTAGGGAACCCAACAGCTAAAACATTTGTGATCGAAAGCAAAGCTCACTGTCGGAAAACCCGCAATACCACTTCCTCGGGGCCATCAATAAGGCTAGAGATGTAGTTACACGGTATTAGCGTCAAGTCTCCTGAAGAGTGATGTGTTATTTGGCAAGTGTGCTCACACTGCTCGCTTGTTGACTTTTGAGGTGGATGGGCATGTCTTAAGAGTGTCTCCGGAACCAAAGATACTGCAGGTAGATTTTTGATTTCGTCAAATTACTACCAAACTGTCACATTCCAACCTAACCTTGACCTCGTCTGGAGATGGAAAAATCAGCCTAAAACTGGTAAAGGCAGAATAAATTATCATAAACAAGTGACTGGTTGCGGCCTGTTCAACTTTTCATCATACCCTGCCAGACAAGACACTGAAACATACAGAAAGGGAGGAGGAAACGAAATGAAGCTTCACTGCTTGAGAGTGCATGTGATGTTAGAAAATCGAGTCAATTTTACAAAGTATACGGCAGTACGAGCCGCCAATCGGTATGACGCAGTGTCCCATAAAGCCGTCGTATCCTCTCCAGCGGAAGTTGGCCCACAACTACTGTAACCGATCCTTAATATCCTGGATACTGAGGCTGGGGCGGGATTGACGTCCGAGCTATACCACACATGTCATATCTGGCACGTATCTCAAGATTTTATTGGTCATGCGACTACCTCGACATCATACATACACTTCATACAGACGCGTGCCGTATGTGGAAGAGCATTGTCCTCTTGGAAAGTGCTCCAAGATTCTGTAGCGTTAGAAGGTCACACGTGAGGACGCAGGGTATCCCTGACGTACCGCTGTGCCGTCAGAATTTCCTCTGTCAGTACCAACAACGGCTTGAAAACATATCTGATGGCTTTCGACACCATAACGCCAGGAATAGCATTGTTTCTGTGCTCGTCGACGATGGTTATCCAGGGTAGTGCAGAACCGCGAATCATCGCTGAAGACAATGCGACGTCATTCATCGGCAGTATATGCTTCCCAGTCACGGAACAGCTCCAGACGCAGCCGTTTGTGTTCCGGTATTATTGGCAGGCTAATATTGGGACAGAGTTTCCTACTGTGGCTGCTGCTAGTCTAAGACCAAGGTTGCGGGATGACTCAGAATGTTGTAGGGAGTCCATTGCGTCTCCTCCTATGGCAGGCGCATATGTGATATGGCCGTCAGACATGATTGACCGGAACGTTGACGTGAGAACGTCTACCGCTATGTTTCCGTGTACTCCACGTTGAGCCACTGTCACATCTGACTGCCCAAAATATTGGCTAACACACAATTAGACTGGTCGACCAAATGGAGACCCACGCTTTTCAAAGTCTATCACACGTTTACGCGGCATCTCCGTCACCTTCACAGTAATCCCTCAACACCTAATGTTCGCACACCTGATATACCCTACAAGGTCTAGTAACAACACTAAACACGAACAATAATAACGTACTTTCTTGATCGTTCTACTTGTCACAGAGAACTGCTACTGCAATCATTTACATACCCACAGAATTTAGCGCAGACTTTAATGCAAGATGCTTATAATAGTTTTCACAACGAATCATTGTCTCGAAAAGTAGTCGTATGTAAAGTATGCTAGCAACGAAACACAATCAATTCTTTCTCTGAGAGATAGCAATGGAAATACTATCGATGACAATGCTGCCAAAGGAGAGTTACTAAACACAGCCTTCCAAAATTCCTTCACCAAAGAAGACGAAGTAAATATTCCAGAATTCGAATCAAGAACAGCTGCCAACATGAGTAACTTAGAAGTAGATATCCTCAGAATAATAAAGCAACTTAATCACTTAATAAAAGCAAGTCTTCCGGTCCAGACTGTATACCAATTAGCCTACTTTCAGAGTATGCTGATGCATTAGATCCATACTTAACACTCATATAGTCTAAAACTACTCTCTCGACAGAAGATCCGTACCCAAAGACTGGAAAGTTGCACATGTCACACCAATATTCAAGAAAGGCGGTGGCAGTAATCCACTGAATTACAGGCCCATATCATTAACGTCGATATGCAGTGCGATTTTGGAACATATATTGTGTTCGAACATTATTAATTACATCGAAGACACCGGTCTATTGACACAGTCTCCATGTTTTAGAAAACATCGTCCATGTGAAACGCAACTAGCTCTGTACTCACACGAATGTTTGAGTGCTGTCGACAATAGATTTCAAATTGATTCCGTATTTCTGGATTTCCAGAACTCTTTTGACCCTGTACCTCACAAGCGGCTTGTAGTCAGATTGCGTGCTTATGGAATGTCGTCTCGGTTATATGACTGGATTCGTTATTTCCTGTCAGAGAGGTCACAGTTCGTATTAATTGACGGAAATTCATCCATTAAGGCAGAAATGATTTCCTGCGTTCGCATAGACAGTGTTACAATCCTTCTGCTGTTCCTTCTCTATATAAACGATTTAGGAGGATATCTGAGCAGTCGTGTTAAGTTGTTTGCAGATGATGCTGTCGTTTATCATCTAGTAAACTCATCAGAAAGTCAAAACAAATTGCAAAACGACTTAAAAATATATCTGTAGGTTGCGAAAATTGTCAATTAACCTCAAATAATGAATAGTGCGAGATCATCTACATGAGTGCTAAAAGGAATCCGTTACACTTTAAATCAGTCAAATGTAAAGGCTGTATATTGAACTAAATACCTAGGAATTACGACTTAAATCGGGAAGAATACATAAAAATATTGTGGGGGAGGCGAACCAAAGACTGCGTTTTATTGACAGAACACTCAGAAGATGCAACAGATGTACTAAAGAGACTGCCTACACTATGCCTTTCCGTACTTTCTTGGAGTAATGGTGCGCAAACTGGAATCGTTACCAGATATAGTTAACGTGGTACAAGTTCAAAGAAGAGCAGCAAGATTTGTGTTACCGAGACGTAGGGGTGACGGTGTGACGGACATGACACAGGATTTGGGGCGGATGTCATTAAAAAAAAAAAAATTTAAAAAAGGCGTTTTTCGTTGCGGCAGAATCCCCTTACTGAAGTTCACCAACTTTCTCCTCCGAATGCGAAAATATTTTGTTGGCGCCGTCCTACATAGGGAGAAACGATTATCACAGTAAAGTAAGGGAAATCAGAGCTCTCACGCAAGTATATACGAGTAGGTGTTCGTTTTTCCGCGCGTTTTTCGATATTGAAGTAATAGATAAGTATTGTGAAGGTGGTTCGATGAACCCTCTTCCAGGTACTTAAATGTGATTTGCGGAGTACCCATGTAGATATACACGTACTCGTAGAAATTACTTTGACACCCAACCGTGTCTTCTGTGGCTTTACTTTTCTTGTCAAGGAGTGTATATTAGAATTGTTTCCCAATAACGCGCGTCGTAGGCTAGAGCAATCTGTGGTTAACCACGAGACAGGAAGCAAATTTTTTGCGTGTACGCTCTTGAGAAAATCGACTCATCGCAGCACTACCCCCAGGCTTCTCAGAAATGTATCTCTGGAGGAAAGCGCTCTGCAGAAGTGTTCCAGCTCCTGGTCCTAGGCTCTGCATGAGTCTTGCTGGCCCCTCGCCCTGTTTCGTATAGCAGAAGTGCCGTAGCCAGTGCAGAGTGGCGCCAGCCAGATCTCCTCAGTGTGCCCGCAATGTGCTGCTGACGCTCCGCACCAGCTTTTCTTTGCTGCGGGCCACGTTTACACACACACGCACACACCCACGTGCACACATATTTCCGCAGCGTCGCTGGAGGAAGGCGATTTGCAAGGCCGCGCCAAGATGCCGCCGCTGACTCCGACCATCCGCCGACGAAACAGCGGCCGAGGGAGGAACAAAAGAGCGCAAGACGCGGCCGACGCATAACTCGCGCAAGATGGAAGCGGCTGCTCGCATAACGCGGGGCGGGGGCCCGCCGCCTTCCGGCTGTTTTTGTGGCGCTGCGGCATATTCTGTCACGGGCGGTGCCCGCGCCGCTATGCTAATGGCTGCGGTCTTTTGTCCCGCGGGTCGCTGAGCCGGCCCAGACGGGGCCGCGGGCCATGCTAATACGGCCGCCACGCCGCGCGCGTGCGTCTTCCTTATTCCGGCAGAGGCCGCCGTCCTGCTACACTGCAGAGAGGGGGCTCCAGCCCAGGCCACGCGGGATTCATCACTTCGTGTGCCGCGGTAAGAGGGCTGTTACTCGTTGCACATCTTACGACGTGGACATCCTAAATTACCGCCGTAACCCACAGCAATGTTGACTGGACAGGAATACATTACAGGGAGCAGAAGGGTATCTACAGCCTGTACGGAAACCGTAAATCAGTGACTACAGTCTCGGAGCATAAAGCGGAAGCTGCAGTTGAGAAGGAGTTATCACGGTATAAGTGTATATTTTTTATTTTTATAATTATATATTTTTATGATTTTGGTTGGGGTGGCTTTAAATATTGTGGGCTAACATGAGACTTTTAATTAACTTATACCGCGATAACACTCGTACGGACATCGGCTGCCCCGAAGTACGCACGATATAGTATTGTTTAAACACAACGCGCGAATCACCGCCTTCTAATAAATAGTTTGCGTGAGTGCTGCTATTTAGAAAAGAAAATATGCGTATTCTTAGGCAAACTGTAATTATTAATATAGGTCTCAGGGGCTACTGGTTATTTATGTACCAAATTACACAAAGATTAATTGAGATATTGCGGAATGTAATGCTGTTCAATATTTGCAAGGCAAAACTGGAGAGAATCTCGTCTGCCGTTAGGCGTCCAAAATGAAACATACTGAACTCACTCAGTATTCTAAATATTAATAAACGATATCTAATTTGACTCTTTTTAACTTTGAAATTAATGAAAGATCAAAATTGAGAAGTCTCTCGCATTTACATTCAATATTACGATATGAAATTTTAATTAAATAATACAGTCAGCGTAATGGCTGACTAAATCCTGCTAGGGGAGATGTGCTCCCTGCACTACGATTTCCATTCACGCTCAAAAGCAACGGAGACAGACGCCCTGATTAGTAGGCGGGTATTATATTACATTAATCGGCAAGAGCTGAGTATGGCCCGAAATTAATTTTATAGACTGGGACGAAATTAAACCACCTCACTACATTCGATGAATTTATAAATGCTTCATACCTCGTTTCTTTTCCTTTCAAACTCAATTATTTGTGCAACTTTTGGTCAATGTTTGGATGTTTTCGTCAAGCCAGAGTGAGCGTCTGTGGTGTAAAGTGTATTACAGTTCTTGTTTCATTTCTTATGGTAAGTCTATGCGATAAACTGTGTGAATACCTTGCAATGCATGCTCTGTAGCAGTGCAGGAACACTGCACATTTGGAGTTCCATGTATGGGTTCATGAAGTATTTATTGTTGATCGGAAGTGATAGTTAAGGTCATCAGATTTAAACCAGAAAAATTTGTCGTTTTGAAGGTTTCAGAGAACGGAAAGGGATTGCTAACGCCGGTGTTAGAAAACGTCTACAGTTAAATGCTATTGCAAAAATTTAGAAGAAGGGAACTATATTAATGAACATGTGCACTTCATAAACAACCTTCTGACATGTTAGACCTATATGACGAACAAAGCTCAAATTTATATCGTTGAAAGTCGGTTTGAATCTTTTCAGGACCTATTTTACAGTGAAGCACCTTGGAATTTGCAAAGCAGAAGTCCATGATATTAACTTAATTTACTAAGTCGAAATCGGACGAAGGTTCATGTTTAAAGGCATTCTTCAGATTTCGCATAAGAAATTTTTACTAGCAGTTTGCAACTCCATTAATTAAAATGGAAAGTAAAAGGTTGTAGTCAGCGGCTTCTACCGTGATTCGAACTGCTATGTCTTATAGTACAAGCACTGCAAAGCACAAGGGAACCTCTGAACTAACGACACACTGGCGGCCAGAGGCGGACTATAGTCACTGCGATGTTGCCTGAGCCTCAAAACGCAACCTTAAACACACAGAGGAGGTGGAGATTACTGTTTTAACGTCCCGTCGACAACGATGTCATTAGAGACGGAGCACAAGCTCGGATTAGGGAAGGATGGGGAAGGAAATCGGCCGTGCCCTTCCTAAGGAACCATCCCGGCATTTGCCTGAAGCGATTTAGGGAAATCATTGAAAACCTAAATCAGGATGGCCGGGTGCGGGATTGCACCGTCGTCCTCCCGAATGCACACACAAACAGGTGTTACTTATGTGAAGAACGCCGTTCTTGGAGTCCAGAAATTAAATATACTTTCTAATTGTGTCATCTTGCAGTGGATTATATCGTACGAGTCTTCGATGTGGGAAACGAATGTCAAGTGAATTTAGCGAGGTAACGCCGACCTACACCCGGAAGTAAATGCACTATCAGAGTGTTGACAAATACTTGCTACGATGCTGCCATTTCTCGGCTCTCTGACGAGGCAGCTCTTCAGCGAAATGCTTGCCGTGATTCTCCGATACGGTTCTTCAGAGTGGAGACGCGCGCGCACGTTTGGTTTTTATGCGGCGTTCTCCCCTGATGGTTTCTGACGTCGCCTTGTGGGCTATGCATACATATGAGACACTCAATTATCATTAATCCAGAATGATACAAGTTTCAGCTTCCGGCGTGGAAGAAGGCTGTTGACGCCGACATTATATCATTTCAACGTAGGGAAAGCAAAACGGATCATTCAATGTTTCTCATTCAACATAAAGCATGTGAGATAAATTTCCGTAACGTTCATAATCATCTAAAAATACAAACGAAGTAAAAATACACCGGAAGCTTATTCGAATTGAATATAATGTAAGATACCAAACGCTTTGCACCTCGATGTCGAATTTGTCCACTTGCAATCTTTTGCAGCATACACATAGAATGTCATGATTACCACGAGAATGAAGAAATATGTTGGTAAGGATGGAAGCAAGAAAGGACGCAGTCAACAAATATTCTATTCCTCATGGCATACATTTCATTTGACACGTAAGAAGAGGTAAAGCGGGAATTTACTTTCGTTAACACGAAAGACATGCCGCACATATTGATAACGAGGAAGTCTGCGTCTTCATACGTTTCCTTAGCAAATATCAACTTTAAATTGCATAACGCAAACATTTTTAACAGACACGAATTCCTACCCAGCATCTATTGTCCCTGTTAACGAACGACGAGAGATGTTAAATATTGCTTCTTCACAAGTAACTTACTTGAAATGCCGTGAGGTAAAGCTGTGTGTTGGACACGGATTCGAACCCGGAACCTAATCGGATTGCTATCGAAGCACAGTCAAATGTGACATATCGGAATTTTGCGGCAGTAGCTAGATGTTTTAACTGAAATGACGAGACGAAACATTAATTTTTTCCTTCCCAGGACTCCAACCCGGCACCTATCGCTGTTATATTCTAGAGAAAACGAACGTTAAATATGGGTTTGTTGCACCAGCAGTGACATGTGAGCATGTTTGAACTGAAATAATATGACGAAGAGTTCAGCGCTCACTGGGAATAGAGCCCCACACATATCGTTGTTGACTACACACAAAGAGAAGTCAGCTACCGAATTTTTCTCCACCAGCTGCTCAGAATAGCATCTTGAACTTACAGTCATCTCGCAAATAGTTCTGTGTCTCACTGGGAGTTAAAAACGTCAGATATCGTTAGTGTTGACAGCGAATGAAAATACATTAAAAATCAAAATTATTATCCACCAGCAGATAGGTGTTCTCATGATAGAGCTTGATAATACATAATTAAATCTTTAGTGCCGGGCCAGGATTCGATCCCATTCACGCGTAATATGTGAAGGTGTTGAGGAATCTGCAGTTTTGGACAAACAACAAATTGTAGCCGAGCTGTATTGCCACGAAGGGATCAAATTCCGCGTTAAGGGCGGTCTGAGTTGCATTCCCAGTTCAGAACCAATTTTATCGACATACAGAAGCTCAAATAAAAGATGGAATAAGTGTCCTGTGACCATACATAGCGTTTGTGTCGTCACTTGAAATAAATAACTAGTATAAGAAAGGTTACTGGTGATAGAGTTTCTACATGTCGCCACTCCAGACTTTATTGTGGTTCAACCTACCGTCTACTTGGTAAAGAAGGAATATCATCTTTAATGTGAATTTTCAGACCACGCAGCCATTATATCTCCTTCACTTGGTGTAGCCAGGAGAGAATGGAATCTGTGTGTGTGTGTTTGTGTGCGCGCGTGTGTGTGTGTGTGTGGGAGAGAGAGAGAGAGAGAGAGAGAGAGAGGGAGGGAAATAAAAAGCAATGAGAGAGAGTGTAAAAAATTGTTGTAAAGAAATTGAATCATGGTATTTAAAGAACTTTTTCATTAAAATGACACGTTCCACATCATTACGAAATGTCGTATTCATGATCTATTGAACAAGAGGTAATCTAATGTAATCTAATCTAATCTAATCTAATCACATCATATTGATGATTAGCCATGAAGAGTCATGAATTACCGAAAGTTTTGCCAATACCAGTAACCAAATCTAAACTTGAAAATAAAAGACGACAATTTTTGTAATAAACCGTGACTCCTATCAAGACCCTTTCGTCCCTGTTATCTAACCACGAAAGATGTCTGGTATACCTCCATTCTGAAGTAACAAAGTGTGCATGCATTTAAAGATGAAGTGCATGATGTGAAGTTCTGTGACGGAGATACGAACCCAACACGTAATCCGATTGTTAACTAAGAAAAATCAAATATTACGTATCGGTTTTTCTTACGAGCCGCTAGGTGTCTGAATCTAAAATAAGGATACAAACTTTTGTGCCTAAGCGACAATCGAACTGCACACCTATCGTGCATCCACGAATATAGCGTAAGTATCAGTTGCTTACTCATGAACAGCAAGATGTGTGCGTGTTTGACCAGAAATAACGACACCTGTTGCGATTGTTGGCAACACATGAACAGACATTGAAATTGCGCGTTAATTTTCACTAGCAGGTCGGTGTGCACTTGATAAAGCTAGAAATGAAATTATGAATATTTTTGTACTGGATCAGGTTTCACACCCACATACTTACCTTTGGAGGAGACCTAGAGAAGATTGCAGTCTTGGGAAAAGGAACGAAATGACTGAACTATACTGTTCCGAGAGATTCAGATCCTCGAAAGAGGAGATACGAATTCGAATCACAGTCCAGCACCAAATTTTTAAACGTCTCTAGTTCAATCAAGTACAAGTAAAATAAGAGCCCTGTCCCTTTAAATGGCTATCGGTTCATTAAATTAAATAAAATTTGCTAATGTAAGTAAGCTTACTGGCGACTGTATATCTGTTTGCCATGATTTCCGCTGTGTCATTTCCCAACGTAAACCGGCTCTGCCCAGTCGGTAATGAAGGAACGTGATGTTTAAGGCGGATTCTGGATTATAACGTCTTTCTCTTGAGGTTACCAGAGGTAAAATAAATATGTTTGTGCCTCTTAAAAGTAAATGCCTGAACCCACGCATTGCACCTGTGATAGCTCGTTCCACCAGACCATTGTGGTCACATTACCCAGCCCCAGGAGTGTGCTGTAACGGATGATGTGCTTAGCTTACAAAATTAGTCACGGTGGAAAAAATGCGAGTCTATTAAATGGTCAAGTAGTAATCTCTGACGCAGAGATTATGCTATTCTCATGTCAGCAGGATGTAAAGACTCTTCTAGGTATCATAGGCAGGATGTGAAGCCATTTTGATTTTTCACAAATTCAGCAAATTTCTTAGTTCGCGAAAATCCACTGTGAAGTGTGAAGTTGCCGGAGAATTCGATTATTACTGTTATTATTAATATCATTTTAATTATACCGCTGCTGGAACTCAAGTGCTTGAACATCATTTAATGCCTTTTGGTCACTATAGAAGTAGTTTCCCATGAACAGTTTCTTTCCCTGTCTACGGAATCCTTTTCATGTTAATATCAAACACCAGCAATTAGTCGTAGATTACATTAAAACTAAAGTAATTGACGAAGACGTTACGTGGTAACAAAATCGCACTGCCTTTCTTCATTTACTTTCGCCTAGAAATGGCTATCGAGTACTGACAAACCAAAAGGCAAGTGATCTTACTGCCTTCCGATATACGTTGCTGTTAGTTCTTCCACATGATGTGGTCGACATGACCTGTTTCAAGTAGTGTATGACAGACAGTGTTTTAGAAAATCTATTGTTTCCCTTTGCAATAAACAGAAGTATTTTCATTCTAAGCTGTCCAAGTACAAAATTTTCGCAATATTAGTTCAAATTTAATATTCGCTTCTATAATGTAGGAAAGTATTTCGCAGTCGCAAACTCGCATCCGAAACGTTGACCTTACACTTAGTCGCTGACCATAAAGTCTAGCTCAGAGTGACAGCAGTTTAAATAACCTAATGTAGCGAAGACTGTTTGCCAGTGCTCTTTCTCACCGGAAAATACGCAATTCACTCATTTGGCTCCATAACTACACTGTAACAGTAATTTCTGTGTGAAATTTGTCAGTAAGCTTTCGCCTTCCAACCGGCAAAATACGGAAGAGTACGGCCGGTAAAAAATTCACAAACCACGATTTAGTGCCGATAAGACGATTTCTTTAAACATTGTCGAAGCTGAGGGAATTTAGTTTCTGCTTAAATTGTCTTAAGCAGCAACGTTCACAGATATCTCAAATAGGAAAAAGCTGAATATCCAGGTACGAAAGTTGTAAAACAAACTTCCCACAGTTTGTGTCAGGTTGATCTTTTCGTCTGATAACACTGCTTAAGTATTCTGTCTAAGAGGTATCACAAGTAGTATCCCTGTAGCTGTGGGAATCATTGGTTGAAAACGAGTTTAACACCAATGGGTACAGGGCTGCTAAATTTTCAAAATTATTATCAACCTAAGTCTGAGTCCATCCACAAACTGAGGCGTATTTATAATATTGAAGCTAGACTGTGTATCCTTGTCTTTCTTGAGTGGTCATTGGAAGGCGTTTACACAGACGTATACAATACTATGAATACTTCGAACGGTATGGTTAACGTTGCTCTCTTAAAAAATACATTTTGTTTTAAATTCTTCTGGGTCTTAAGCGTACAATATGTGTTGTAGATACAGTCTCAGACCAAAAAATTGACCGCCGAGTCGTTCACGTAAGGTGGACAATACAGTCATGCTCCTCTCACAATTCTATGTTTGGCAATATGCTCGATCTGGCAACATGTAGACTGCGGCACTTCCCAGAGGAAGTCTTGACTCCAGTCTTAGTACATTACTCTTGACTACGACCGTAGTCGTGAGGTAAAACGCGAGACCAGCTAATATGATATTGTAGATTCGCTTGTATTACACTCATAGCTTCAGCACCGAGAGGAAAGGGGCGATAAAAATTTTGTCGATATGTGCTTTCGGTCGCCAGACGTCATATTAGCTGGTCTCGCGTTTTACCTCAAGACTACGGTCGTGTTCCAGCAGCGGTATGAATAAAATGATATTTATAATAACAGTAATAATCGAATTATCCGGCAACTTCACACTTCACAGTGGATTTTCTAGAACTACGAAATTTGCTCAATTTGTGAAAAATCAAAATGGCTTCACATCCAGCCTATGATGCCTAGAAGAGTCTTTACATCCTGCTGACATGAGAATAGCATAATCTCTGCGTCAGAGGCTTGCTTCTACTTGACCATTTAATAGACTCGCATTTTTTCCACCGTGACTAATTTTGTAAGCTAAGCACATCATCCGTTACAGCACACTCCTGGGGCTGGGTATTGTGACCACAATGGTCTGGTGGAACGAGCTATCACAGGTGCAATGCGTGGGTTCAGGCATTTACTTTTAAGAGGCACAAACATATTTATTTTACCTCTGGTAACCTCAAGAGAAAGACGTTATAATCCAGAATCCGCCTTAAACATCACGTTCCTTCATTACCGACTGGGCAGAGCCGGTTTACGTTGGGAAATGACACAGCGGAAATCATGGTAAACAGAAATACAGTCGCCAGTAAGCTTACTTACATTAGCAAATTTTATTTTCTTTGATGGACCGATAGCCATTTAAAGGGACAGGGCTCTTATTTTACTTGTACTTGATTGGACTAGAGACGTTTAAAAATTTGGTGCTGGACTGTGATTCGAATTCGTATCTCCTCTTTCGAGGATCTGAATCTCTCGGAACAGTATAGTTCAGTCATTTCGTTCCTTTTCCCAAGACTGCAATCTTCTCTAGGTCTGCTCCAAAGGTAAGTATGTGGGTGTGAAACCTGATCCAGTACAAAAATATTCATAATTTCATTTCTAGCTTTATCAAGTGCACACCGACCTGCTAGTGAAAATTAACGCGCAATTTCAATGTCTGTTCATGTGTTGCCAACAATCGCAACAGGTGTCGTTATTTCTGGTCAAACACGCACACATCTTACTGTTCATGAGTAAGCAACTGATACTTACGCTATATTCGTGGATGCACGATAGGTGTGCAGTTCGATTGTCGCTTAGGCACAAAAGTTTGTATCCTTATTTTAGATTCAGACACCTAGCGGCTCGTAAGAAAAACCGATACGTAATATTTGATTTTTCTTAGTTAACAATCGGATTACGTGTTGGGTTCGTATCTCCGTCACAGAACTTCACATCATGCACTTCATCTTTAAATGCATGCACACTTTGTTACTTCAGAATGGAGGTATACCAGACATCTTTCGTGGTTAGATAACAGGGACGAAAGGGTCTTGATAGGAGTCACGGTTTATTACAAAAATTGTCGTCTTTTATTTTCAAGTTTAGATTTGGTTACTGGTATTGGCAAAACTTTCGGTAATTCATGACTCTTCATGGCTAATCATCAATATGATGTGATTAGATTAGATTAGATTAGATTACATTAGATTACCTCTTGTTCAATAGATCATGAATACGACATTTCGTAATGATGTGGAACGTGTCATTTTAATGAAAAAGTTCTTTAAATACCATGATTCAATTTCTTTACAACAATTTTTTACACTCTCTCTCATTGCTTTTTATTTCCCTCCCTCTCTCTCTCTCTCTCTCTCTCTCTCTCTCTCTCTCCCACACACACACACACACACGCACACACAAACACACACACACAGATTCCATTCTCTCCTGGCTACACCAAGTGAAGGAGATATAATGGCTGCGTGGTCTGAAAATTCACATTAAAGATGATATTCCTTCTTTACCAAGTAGACGGTAGGTTGAACCACAATAAAGTCTGGAGTGGCGACATGTAGAAACTCTATCACCAGTAACCTTTCTTATACTAGTTATTTATTTCAAGTGACGACACAAACGCTATGTATGGTCACAGGACACTTATTCCATCTTTTATTTGAGCTTCTGTATGTCGATAAAATTGGTTCTGAACTGGGAATGCAACTCAGACCGCCCTTAACGCGGAATTTGATCCCTTCGTGGCAATACAGCTCGGCTACAATTTGTTGTTTGTCCAAAACTGCAGATTCCTCAACACCTTCACATATTACGCGTGAATGGGATCGAATCCTGGCCCGGCACTAAAGATTTAATTATGTATTATCAAGCTCTATCATGAGAACACCTATCTGCTGGTGGATAATAATTTTGATTTTTAATGTATTTTCATTCGCTGTCAACACTAACGATATCTGACGTTTTTAACTCCCAGTGAGACACAGAACTATTTGCGAGATGACTGTAAGTTCAAGATGCTATTCTGAGCAGCTGGTGGAGAAAAATTCGGTAGCTGACTTCTCTTTGTGTGTAGTCAACAACGATATGTGTGGGGCTCTATTCCCAGTGAGCGCTGAACTCTTCGTCATATTATTTCAGTTCAAACATGCTCACATGTCACTGCTGGTGCAACAAACCCATATTTAACGTTCGTTTTCTCTAGAATATAACAGCGATAGGTGCCGGGTTGGAGTCCTGGGAAGGAAAAAATTAATGTTTCGTCTCGTCATTTCAGTTAAAACATCTAGCTACTGCCGCAAAATTCCGATATGTCACATTTGACTGTGCTTCGATAGCAATCCGATTAGGTTCCGGGTTCGAATCCGTGTCCAACACACAGCTTTACCTCACGGCATTTCAAGTAAGTTACTTGTGAAGAAGCAATATTTAACATCTCTCGTCGTTCGTTAACAGGGACAATAGATGCTGGGTAGGAATTCGTGTCTGTTAAAAATGTTTGCGTTATGCAATTTAAAGTTGATATTTGCTAAGGAAACGTATGAAGACGCAGACTTCCTCGTTATCAATATGTGCGGCATGTCTTTCGTGTTAACGAAAGTAAATTCCCGCTTTACCTCTTCTTACGTGTCAAATGAAATGTATGCCATGAGGAATAGAATATTTGTTGACTGCGTCCTTTCTTGCTTCCATCCTTACCAACATATTTCTTCATTCTCGTGGTAATCATGACATTCTATGTGTATGCTGCAAAAGATTGCAAGTGGACAAATTCGACATCGAGGTGCAAAGCGTTTGGTATCTTACATTATATTCAATTCGAATAAGCTTCCGGTGTATTTTTACTTCGTTTGTATTTTTAGATGATTATGAACGTTACGGAAATTTATCTCACATGCTTTATGTTGAATGAGAAACATTGAATGATCCGTTTTGCTTTCCCTACGTTGAAATGATATAATGTCGGCGTCAACAGCCTTCTTCCACGCCGGAAGCTGAAACTTGTATCATTCTGGATTAATGATAATTGAGTGTCTCATATGTATGCATAGCCCACAAGGCGACGTCAGAAACCATCAGGGGAGAACGCCGCATAAAAACCAAACGTGCGCGCGCGTCTCCACTCTGAAGAACCGTATCGGAGAATCACGGCAAGCATTTCGCTGAAGAGCTGCCTCGTCAGAGAGCCGAGAAATGGCAGCATCGTAGCAAGTATTTGTCAACACTCTGATAGTGCATTTACTTCCGGGTGTAGGTCGGCGTTACCTCGCTAAATTCACTTGACATTCGTTTCCCACATCCAAGACTCGTACGATATAATCCACTGCAAGATGACACAATTAGAAAGTATATTTAATTTCTGGACTCCAAGAACGGCGTTCTTCACATAAGTAACACCTGTTTGTGTGTGCATTCGGGAGGACGACGGTGCAATCCCGCACCCGGCCATCCTGATTTAGGTTTTCAATGATTTCCCTAAATCGCTTCAGGCAAATGCCGGGATGGTTCCTTAGGAAGGGCACGGCCGATTTCCTTCCCCATCCTTCCCTAATCCGAGCTTGTGCTCCGTCTCTAATGACATCGTTGTCGACGGGACGTTAAAACAGTAATCTCCACCTCCTCTGTGTGTTTAAGGTTGCGTTTTGAGGCTCAGGCAACATCGCAGTGACTATAGTCCGCCTCTGGCCGCCAGTGTGTCGTTAGTTCAGAGGTTCCCTTGTGCTTTGCAGTGCTTGTACTATAAGACATAGCAGTTCGAATCACGGTAGAAGCCGCTGACTACAACCTTTTACTTTCCATTTTAATTAATGGAGTTGCAAACTGCTAGTAAAAATTTCTTATGCGAAATCTGAAGAATGCCTTTAAACATGAACCTTCGTCCGATTTCGACTTAGTAAATTAAGTTAATATCATGGACTTCTGCTTTGCAAGTTCCAAGGTGCTTCACTGTAAAATAGGTCCTGAAAAGATTCAAACCGACTTTCAACGATATAAATTTGAGCTTTGTTCGTCATATAGGTCTAACATGTCAGAAGGTTGTTTATGAAGTGCACATGTTCATTAATATAGTTCCCTTCTTCTAAATTTTTGCAATAGCATTTAACTGTAGACGTTTTCTAACACCGGCGTTAGCAATCCCTTTCCGTTCTCTGAAACCTTCAAAACGACAAATTTTTCTGGTTTAAATCTGATGACCTTAACTATCACTTCCGATCAACAATAAATACTTCATGAACCCATACATGGAACTCCAAATGTGCAGTGTTCCTGCACTGCTACAGAGCATGCATTGCAAGGTATTCACACAGTTTATCGCATAGACTTACCATAAGAAATGAAACAAGAACTGTAATACACTTTACACCACAGACGCTCACTCTGGCTTGACGAAAACATCCAAACATTGACCAAAAGTTGCACAAATAACTGAGTTTGAAAGGAAAAGAAACGAGGTATGAAGCATTTATAAATTCATCGAATGTAGTGAGGTGGTTTAATTTCGTCCCAGTCTATAAAATTAATTTCGGGCCATACTCAGCTCTTGCCGATTAATGTAATATAATACCCGCCTACTAATCAGGGCGTCTGTCTCCGTTGCTTTTGAGCGTGAATGGAAATCGTAGAAATTTTCTGTGGAGCAACATTTAATAATAAAGCGTTTTAAATCATCAAAAGCGATGAGCGGTAGCAGGCGCTTTCGATAAAGAACGGGGGAGTGCAGCGCCGCTGCTGTCGCCAGCAAATGGATCCCGGAGCTTTGCCGATTACGGCGTCCAGAGGAGGACAGTCTGCAGGAAATCTGCCGCAAAATGGTTACTGGACAAAATTTTGATATCGGTGTGTCAGAAAGCGAAATAGATTGAATCTGCGCTACTATTACGTTCACGTGTTCAGTATTCAGGCAGAAGAGGATATAAAAATATTTTATGCCAGCTGCTCTCGAGCCACTGACATTATGAACAGAAACAACGCACGCTACCGCTAGACCACAGGTGCAATCAGCCTATAGTTTCTCCATCATGGGACAAGTTTTCCTCCAGGAAGTGCCGCAGTCTACAGTGTTGCCAGATTGTGCAGCTTACCGGACTTAGAGAAATAGCGAGGTGGCCAGTTTTATTGTCCCATGTCGCGATCGGCGCGGACTTAGCCTCTGAAGCGGCCGGCCGCCGGTCAAGTTTTATGTCAAAGAGTGTACGTCATTTGCAGACTAATGACCATAGCTGTTACAAGTTGTATGTTAGTATTTCCAAATACATGTGGCAAGAGCAAGCCGTTATTGCTTATTTTCCCCTGGGCACCAGGTCAGGTGCTGAAGGGCGAAGACGTGGGCGCATAGCTATTGGCCTGTACTAACAGGCTGTAGTCCATTTAGTAGCGCAGTTACGACCTTGTAGAAAACATCAGGCCGTAATGTTTGTGACTTGTTTGCGGGAAGACTCTTCGATGCAGAGAAAGCGCCATGTATGTACATGTTAAGATACCACATATAAAAATATCTGCACGCTTATTTGTTACTTCCTGTATAACGAGCGTGGAGCGGACGTTGTTTATGCATATAAGTGTGTGTATAGAAGTGCCCTCCATTTCGATGACGATATTTAGTTGTTGAGTGCTCAACTTCGCGATTGTCAGCGTCAGTAGAAATTCCCAGTCCTTATACAGTCCAGTCTCACCACTTTCACGAATGATGATGAAATGTTGAGGAAAATACAAACACCCAGTCCAGGGCGGAGAAAATCCCCGACCCAGCTGGGAAGCGAACCCAGGATCCCGTGATCCAGAGGCAGCAGCGCTAGCCATAAGACCACAAGCTGCGGACCGTCCATAAGAAATCAGAAGGGTGCACCGTGAACGTTCACCACTGTGCCATTTGTCTATTAGACTTGCTCAACGTGCTGTTACCGAGTCATGCCTGCATCCGACTTCACTGTGGAGGCCGGGAAAGAGGAACAGCAAACTACAGTGCGCTTTCTCACTGCATAAGGAGTGTCAGGAAGTGAAAATAACGCCTGCAAGTCAACCGTGTATGGTAAGCACACTGTGTCACGTGCGCTTTTGTCTGCGTGGAATAAACGATTTCGAGAAGGTCGGGTGTTACTGAAAGACAGCAGCCGGCCAGCACTGGCTGATCGTGTTATTACACCTTCTGTCATTGCTGAGGTGGATGCTGCGGTCAAAAATGAGCAACGACGGACAGTGAAAGTCATTCAGCTGGCTCGGGTTGGGTATCAGTCACGCTACTACTCACACAGTCACGACAGAGCGTCTGTAATTCCGGAAGTTGAACAGAATGTCGACATCACAGCTGCCCCTGGAGTGGTATCTTGTCCCGCACTGTCCCAGGAGATGGTGCCATCATTCTGAGACAGAGACCAAGTGTCAGAGCCAACACTGGAGGAACATGGGTTCACCCCCATCGAAAAAAAGCATATCCGTACACGCTAGCTGCGGGAAAGTAATGGCGATATTTTCCTTTGACTAAAACAGCCCACTGCTCATTGATTTTCTGGAACACGGCACCATAAGTAACGCACTGTGGTACGTGGACGCTTTGCAAAAATTGAAGGGCGCCATCAAGTGCACACGCCTAGACATGTTGATGGTCGCCATCAAACTGTTGCAGGATAATGCCTGCCCACATGTGTCCAAGGTTATTTCGGTTAAGCTGCTGAAGTTAGTCGGGGAAGCCCTTACACATCCCCTATACAGTCCTTATCTCTCCCCATGCGATTTCCATATTTCTGAAACCCCCAAGAAAGACATTTGCGCCCGTCGATTTCCTTCGGAGGAAGAGCGCAGGCATGGCTACAATAATGGTTATGTAAGAAACCGCAAACATTTTTCTATGAAGATGTTGACCATCTTGTCCCACAGAAAGAAAAATGTATTAATAATTATGACGATTACTTTTGAAATAATAATCATTTTACTTATCTTTTCCCCCATTTGTCTCGTTTTCATACGACTGCACCTTATAATTCTGACAAGCACAGACAAGGACTTGAAACATCAGCTGAACTGAACAGATAGTGTCGTGAAAAGAGATTCAGAGATGAACACCAACAAAAATAAGACAATGTTAAATGAATGTTATGGAATTAAATCAGCCGACGCTGAAGGATTTAGATTAGGGAATGAGACCCTAAATTAGCAAATAATAGACAATGGCAGAAGTGGAGTAGATATAATTTGCAGATTTGGAGCAACAAGAAAAGTTTTTCTCAAAAATACATAAAGGTCAACAGAAAAAATGAAGTGTTAGGAAGTCTTTTCTGAAGGTATTGTTCTGGAGTGGAGTCTTCTACGGAAGTGAACCGTAGAAGATGAAACAGTTGAGATAGGAAAACGCTTTTAATATGCATTACTACAGAATAATTCTGGAGATTAATTGAATAGATCGAGTTAGTAACGAAGAGGTACAGAACTGAATTGGGGAGCAAACGAATTTTATAGTACAACCTGACAGAAAGAAGGGTTTCAGGATATATTCTCAGGCATCAAGGAATTGTCAGTTTGGCAATACACGGACGTGTGGGGTGTGAAAATAGTAAAGTGAGACCAAGGCTCGAATATGGGAAGGTGGTTCAAAGGTATGTCGGCTGCAGTAGTAATAAATAGACGACAAGGAGAGGCACACTAGAAAATTATCGCAGCTGAGGGAACTGACACGCAGTTCACCGATTTTTGCAGGAAGCCATCAGTGTTAGTTCAGTATAACGTGGGCAAGCTCAGAGTATAGCACATGACATAGCTCATAGAAATCCACAGTAAATTTTTCATAGTCATCTGCTGACAGACTCCTGTGGCAGTTCATCGAGGTGAGAAGACAAATTCGGCAGACTCCAGGAGAGCAGAACGACCTGATAGAATGGTGGTGAGAGGACGTCGCCGTGGTGTAGCTGGCGATGATCCACCATAGGTAGATGCCCCAAGAGAACAGACGTCCACCTGAGCTGAGACCGGGTGTATCATCATCTTTGTAGTTCGTCAGGCCGCCAAGTCGCGTGGCCGGAGGCCAAGTAAGGCTTCCTCCACCGATGACAAAGATAAGAGAATAACTAATCTGACGGGTGGGTAAAACAGAGTATAAAGGCCAGTCAAATGGAAACAAGACAGAAGCAAAAAATAAGTAAACTGTTTATTATTTCAACATTAATCGCCACAACTTTTAATACATTTATCACATTGTGAGACAAGAAGTTCAATGACTCATGGAAAAATGTTTGCGGTTGCCTACAGACCCATTACTGTACCCAGGCGTGCCCCTGTTCGACCGAAGCAAACCGGCCGCCACGAATATCTTTCCTCAGGTTTCAAAAACTATGGAATTGGCGTGGGTAGAGGTCGGGACTATATGAAGGATGTGTAAGGACTTCCCAGTGAAACTTCTGAAGCGTAGTTGAAACAACAGGCGCGCCAGCTCCGAGAAAGTCAGGATGACCTGCTTCTTTGACTGCAAGGGCCCTCTTCTCATTTACTTTCTGGAACAAGACGCCACAGTTAAAGCACAGCGATACGCGGACTCTTCGCAAAAACTGAAACGCGTCATGAAGTCCAAACGCTCAGGAATATTGACGGTCGGCACAATTCTGTTGCAGGATAATCCCGCCCACATGTTGCCAAGGTTGATACGAGTGTTTTTCCGAGAGTACTATAGCACTGTCGCGTAAAACTGAACTCAGGATCAAGAAATCGTGTGTTTCCTTTTTCCACAGACATATGGTAAAACACTGTCGTTATTCCGTTGTACATGAAGTGGAGGGGAGTCTTCATAGCAGTTGAGGATTGATGACTGACCCGTATACCAACATCGTATTTATGAAACTTCCTGGCAGATTAAATCTGTGTGCCGGACGGGGACTCGAATTCGCGAACTTTGCGGGCAAGCACGACTCACGACCCGTCCTCACAGCTTCAATTCCGCCAGTACCTCGTCTTCTACCTTCCAAACTTCACAGAAGCTCTCCATACACACAATTAGAAAGAACGGAAACTTCATGGCAAATTAAAACTGTGTGCCGGACCGAGACTCTAGCTCGGGACCTCGAGTTCGAGTCTCGGTCCGGAACACAGTTTTAATCTGCCAGGAACTTTCATATCAGAGCACACTCTGCTGCAGAGTGAAAATTTCATTCTGGAATCATGTTTATGCGTTGGGAACTGTAACACCTCCGATTTATGTATCTCGACCCGATCCGGATCTGAATAGCAGCCCAAATACACTCCTGGAAATGGAAAAAAGAACACATTGACACCGGTGTGTCAGACCTACCATACTTTCTCCGGACACTGCGAGAGGGCTGTACAAGCAATGATCACACGCACGGCACAGCGGACACACCAGGAACCGCGGTGTTGGCCGTCGAATGGCGCTAGCTGCGCAGCATTTGTGCACCGCCGCCGTCAGTGTTAGCCAGTTTGCCGTGGCATACGGAGCTCCATCGCAGTCTTTAACACTGGTAGCATGCCGCGACAGCGTGGACGTGAACCGTATGTGCAGTTGACGGACTTTGAGCGAGGGCGTATAGTGGGCATGCGGGAGGCCGGGTGGACGTACCGCCGAATTGCTCAACACGTGGGGCGTGAGGTCTCCACAGTACATCGATGTTGTCGCCAGTGGTCGGCGGATGGTGCACGTGCCCGTCGACCTGGGACCGGACCGCAGCGACGCACGGATGCACGCCAAGACCGTAGGATCCTACGCAGTGCCGTAGGGGACCGCACCGCCACTTCCCAGCAAATTAGGGACACTGTTGCTCCTGGGGTATCGGCGAGGACCATTCGCAACCGTCTCCATGAAGCTGGGCTACGGTCCCGCACACCGTTAGGCCGTCTTCCGCTCACGCCCCAACATCGTGCAGCCCGCCTCCAGTGGTGTCGCGACAGGCGTGAATGGAGGGACGAATGGAGACGTGTAGTCTTCAGCGATGAGAGTCGCTTCTGCCTTGGTGCCAATGATGGTCGTATGCGTGTTTGGCGCCGTGCAGGTGAGCGCCACAATCACAACTGCATACGACCGAGGCACACAGGGCCAACACCCGGCATCATGGTGTGGGCAGCGATCTCCTACACTGGCCGTACACCACTGGTGATCGTCGAGGGGACACTGAATAGTGCACGGTACATCCAAACCGTCATCGAACCCATCGTTCTACCATTCCTAGACCGGCAAGGGAACTTGCTGTTCCAACAGGACAATGCACGTCCGCATGTATCCCGTGCCACCCAACGTGCTCTAGAAGGTGTAAGTCAACTACCCTGGCCAGCAAGATCTCCGGATCTGTCCCCCATTGAGCATGTTTGGGACTGGATGAAGCGTCGTCTCACGCGGTCTGCACGTCCAGCACGAACGCTGGTCCAACTGAGGCGCCAGGTGGAAATGGCATGGCAAGCCGTTCCACAGGACTACATCCAGCATCTCTACGATCGTCTCCATGGGAGAATAGCAGCCTGCATTGCTGCGAAAGGTGGATATACACTGTACTAGTGCCGACATTGTGCATGCTCTGTTGCCTCTGTCTATGTGCCTGTAGTTCTGTCAGTGTGATCATGTGATGTATCTGACCCCAGGAATGTGTCAATAAAGTTTCCCCTTCCTGGGACAATGAATTCACGGTGTTCTTATTTCAATTTCCAGGAGTGTAAATATTAATTAATGTGACCGTGTACCTAATTGGGCTGGCAATCGGATTTGACTGCTACGGAGTTGTTACATTCCATTTTGTCCTTCTCAAATGCTGTAATATTGAAGTGTCCGGTGACAAGAAGAAACGCCAACACAGCTTCACTAATCAAGGACCTATATTCGTCTCAAAAATACAAAAGGAAGGAGACAGCCACTGCCTTCGTCATACATATTTAATTACGGCTAATCTCAGCACAGGCTTCCTCGCTATTCATTATTGTCACACGCAAATTCAATCACTGCAATCCAACACTGCAATCCAAATGATGCCGGCGCGGTAGACGCGAAACCAAAAATATCGGCACAGAAATATCACTGATCACTATCGTAATTATACTTCTTCACTTTCCCGTATTATTCTAACACAAAGGGGTTAAACCGCGGCGATGGCCACTCCCTTTGTCGGTAAAGCCTTGCATTACAGCAACAGGCCTCCACACGGCTCGGCCCGCAACCTGGGAACTGACTCAACTCTACGCTCGCTCTCGCAACACGACGCACAATCGATTGTTTGCCCTATCGACCTGTGCCGAGTGCAAACTTATAGTAAGGGCCTACGGACCCCTTACATCCCCGCCCTCGAAAACTTCTTTGGAGCCTCTGGCGTAAAAGAATCGGCAAGGGAATTAGACATTGCTACATCTGAACAAAACACATAGTGCAAATAATCAATGAAATTACAATTCACCAAATAATCCCTCGACTCCGGTAGTGGGCTGCCTCCACAATAATATTCTACAAAAGGTTATTGCACCTCATAAACATGGCATTGTCTAAATTACAATTTTTTTATATCAAACAGCAATAGTCCTCTATAGTGCAATATTGAATGAAACACACAACATACAATCAAAAATTATTACTTGAACACATGACATATGAATTATTATACTACAAATTAGTTGCTACAGGTTTTATACCCATTCTCAGGTAATCGCCAATATGAAATATGAAATTCTAATTATAATACATCAGAAAACACAATGTAAATAAACATTTCCCTTTTTCAAATGTCCGTTTAACAACTAAATGTTCTAAACATGTCCTACCCAACTACATCAAGGAGCTTGAACACTCTCACTTCAGACATTTGCCCTAATCGAGTTCCCCTTCCTCATCTGGGTTATCCCTGTTCTCGTGTGAGTAGTAGCTTTTTATGTTTTCCACATGTTCCTTACCATGCACTCTCTTTGTCCATGCACATTCCAACTCCACAGTGTTAGGATGACCAATTTTTATAATCCTGTATGGTCCCTTATAAACGTGGTTGAATTTATGTATTTCAGAGTTTATTTTCTTTGATTTTGCATGAACCTTTACTAGTACCAAGTCTCCCACTCGGTAAGTTATTGGTTTCACTAGCTTGTCGTGTCTTTCCTGTCTTTTCCTAGCCTTCCCCTTCATACTTAATTCCACTAGCTCCAATTTCCTTTCCCAAGTCAATGAACTTCCTGGTGGGTAGACTAACAACTCACGAAAAATACTGTCGGGTTCTTGATTGAGCAATACTTCACATGGTGCAAACCCTGTAGAATCTTGTGGGAGGTGATTCCTGACCCGCTCAAATTCTTCCAGATATTCTTTCCATGAACCATGCTTCCTATGACAGTATGTTCGGCATAAACGGTTCAATTCCTTCATTGTTCGTTTTGCAGGGTTAGAAGCTGGCCTATACCTAGAAATGGCAATTTGCTCTATTCTGTGCTCATTTAGCATCTCTGTCCACTCCTTTGACCTAAATTGTGACCCTTTATCACTCAAAATTTGCTTAGGAATACACACCTTTTGAAAATAGTCTTTCTCAAAATGGTTAATGATGGCTCTACTAGTGGCAGGTAAAATTTTATGTATTTGGAAACCAATTCTTCCACTACTAAGATTTGTGTGTAATTCCCTCGTGAGGCAGGAAGTGGCCCAAAGAGATCCACTGCAACTATGTCCTTAATTGCTGTTGGTACAATTGGATGCATATATCCTTTATGCTGTACTGTAGTCGTTTTAGATTTCTGACAGGTGTCACATGTACTCAGTATCTTACGTATACGCCTTCCCATGTTGTTGAATGCACAATCTAACTTCAACTTTTCCAGACACTTCTTCGGTCCATAATGCGCATTACTATAGTGCGTATACCAAACTAATTTTTCTACCACATGCTCAGGCACACAGAGTTTCCAGTTCTCCTCACTCTCCTTGTTTCTTTTATAAAGTATCCCATTATGAATATAATAAAATGTGCTAATTCTTTCCTCTCCTGCACACCTGTATTTGTTTTTAATTGTCTTTAATTTCTCGTCCTCGTTCTGTTCCCTGCGCACATTCTTTAGGAACTTCCTTATGAATTCTTCATACTGTACTCCCTTCATCAGGTTAATCCTAACTCCTTCTCCTTCTGGCCTATCCACCAACATTCCTCTCGAGTCAGCTGGTAATCTTGACAAAGCATCAGGTATTATATGTGTTGCTCCTGGTTCATAAATTATCTCGAAGTCATAGTCCTGTAATGCCAGGGCCCACCGCGTTAGTCTGCTATGCCTCAACTTGCTTATGGTCAGAAATGTAAGGGCCTTATGGTCAGTCATTACTTTCACATGCCTCCCGGCCAAATAATACCGGAAACGCTTAAACCCTCACACAATTGCCAATGCCTCCCTTTCAGTAATCGAATATTTCCTCTCCCAAGCATTTAAACTTCTGCTACCGAACGCTATTGTTCTTACACTCTCACCATTTTCGCCCCTCTCCATTTGGTACAAATGTATTCCTAGTCCATAGTCAGAGCTGTCTGCTCCTAAATAAAAATCCTTGGAAAAATCCGGGTGGTACAATATGTCTGCACTATATAGTGCTTCCTTGATATTCTCAAACTCGGTTTGGCACTCTGCACTCCAATGCCACGGCATCCTCGCCTTGGTCAATTCCCTCATACTCGGGGCATTAAGTACAGATCCTTTGACAAATTTTCTATAAAACTCACAAACCCCAAAAAATACTCGAGACTGCTTCTTACTATGGGGGGTCGGAAAATTTCTAATAGCCTCCATTTTACTAGGATCAGAATAGATACCCTCCTCGGATATTATATGGCCAGGAATTTTATCTTTGATTTGCCAAATTCCGACTTGTCCAGGTTTACAGTTACCCCTGCGGTTTCAAAAGCTGCCAAGATTGCATCCAATCTACTCAAATGTTCTTCCCATGATTCGCTTGCTATCAAGAGGTCATCCACGTACACAGTGACCCTTTTAAGTAACTCCTCGCCTAGTATCTTATCCATCGCTCTTATGAATTCAGACACTGACACATTAAGCCCAAATGGCAACACTCTAAATTGATAGCACCTTCCTCCATAAGTAAATGCTGTATACTGGCGGGACTCTGTGGCCAATGGTATTTGCCAGTAACCAGCAGTTAAGTCATACTACTAAGCACTCGGAATTTTTGAATCAGTTCTCCTATAGTCTCAGGTTTGTCCCGCTCCGGCTCGATGATTTGGTCACTGTTCGTGCATCCAAAACTATCCTCACCTTTCCATCCTTCTTATCAACAACAAATAGGGGGTTGTTATATTGTCTGTTGGCCCTTTCTATAACACCAAGGTCCATCATCCTCTGTATCTCATCTACTGCTCTTCGTTTCGCCTGGGGAATGGAATACTGTTTTATATTGATCGGTTTATGGTTCTTTATCTTTAGTTTACACTCCACCCCTTTCATGATACCTGGCCGTTGAGAAAATACCTTACAACGCCTGTATAATACTGTGGCTAATTTCCTCTTAGTCCCCTCATCTAGGTGTGTCATCTCCTCCAACTTTTTATTGATCTTATCCTCCTTATGTCTCTCCTCTCGTGTTAATCCCTCAAGGTATACCAACACTTCTTCTAGTTGCTTTTTTCCCGCATTCCATGGTGGGTTCCTCTTCATAACACAAACTCATACTTCTGAATTCCTCCTCTTCTTCGATTGCACTCCCCTCAGCAAACTTTAACCTCTTCTCTTCTCCCTTTCTTCCTTTGACCTTGATAGTACCTTCATCAAAACTCACTACTGCATCAACTTCATTCAACCAATCTATCCCTAAAATAATTGATGTGTTCAATCCAGCCACCACCAAAAATGTTGCTTCGTATTCTTCTCCCTCTATCTCGAAGGTAATCAACACTTGTTCTTTAATAGGTTTACTCATTTCACCCAACGCATTCACAATTCTCACTCCACTCACCGGGAAACTAGGCAAGCTAATGTTTGCTTTTAGTACCTGTTCAAAAAATGGCTCTGAGCACTATGGGACTCAACTGCTGAGGTCATCAGTCCCCTAGTACTTAGAACTAGTTAAACCTAACTAACCTAAGGACATCACAAACATCCATGCCCGAGGCAGGATTCGAACCTGCGACCGTAGCGGTCTTGCGGTTCCAGACTGCAGCGCCTTTAACTGCACGGCCACTTCGGCCGGCCTAGTACCTGTTCATATAACCTCTTGGATACTTCACATGCTTCACTTCCTGTATCAACTAATGCCTCGATATCCAGTCCACATAGCTTGATCCTTATCATAGTATGGGTTCTTTGGGAATCCTACTTCTTTCCTCCAGTAGATCTTCTCTCAGATCTCCACCATTGTCGTGTCTTAGTAGGTTTACTCTGGTCCTTGAAGCTCTCACTCCTGACCGGACCTCATCTGGAGTGTCATTCAGTTTTCTGGTCTCTCCGCCTCTTCTATATGCACTGTGTCATTCATTCGCCTATCCCATCCTCTCTCATGATCTCTTGGTTCTTCACTCCTTCTCCAATCATTTCTCCATTGCCGTTCACCACCATGGTTCCTGTACCTATGGCCACCACCTCTTCCTCTATAATTAGACGAATTACCAAAATGATTCCTTGGGTCATTACTTCCCCCTCGGCTTTGATCATTAGTTTGATTGTGTTCCTGTGATCGAACAGATTCCAACTGTTCCAGTATTTCCATCATGGCCTCCCTATCTTTAATTAGGCTCCCGGATACAGTTTCTTGCATTCTCCGGCTCATTCTTCTTTTTATCGCTGATACCATTACGTCATCACTCAGGGGTTGTTCCAAGGTCTCGTTCAATTCCCACAAATGTTCAGCAAACTCTCTCAACGTTCCTCTCCATGTACTAAGTGACTTGCGGTGAAGTAGGTCCTCAATTGCTGCACACTGATTACTTTTGGACCAGTATTTCTTCAAGAATTCCCCTTCAAACTGATCAAAACTAGTAGTCCCTTCCTTCTTCCTGACTCCCCAAGTGAAGGCCTCACCTTCCATCCTATCTATTGCAAATTGAATCTTGTCTGAGTCTTTAAAATGTGTTGGGAAAACTCCTTTTAACAATTTCATAAATATCATTGGGTGCAACCCTCCTTTCGGTCTAAATTTCTGCCCTGTATTATTTTGGACGTACCGATTATCACTGCTCATCAAGGTAACGACTCTACCTTCCCCAACGGTTAAAGTGGCATTGCTAATTCGTTTATCAATTTCTTGCTCTCCAATTGCTGCACTCCCTGTTGTAATTGCCTGACCTCCATTGCAACCCTCTTGTTATCCTCTTCTCGTTGCACGGCTATAGCATTTCTCAGATTGGCAGCCAGTTGGTTTTGCCTATCTCCTATCCCCTTAACTGCATCATTGCATTGTTTCTGCATCTGCGTCACCTCGGCGATCCTTTCTCCCAATTCGGCTTTAGTTTATTCGACATCGTCTTCTATCTTTTTTGTCAACTTTCCTTCCATCTTCTCCACGTCTCCCTGGACTTGGTCTACGCTCTTCTGTAGCTTCCTCTCTCTCTCGTCGATGTCCATCTTCAGTCGTTCTTGTAACTCCTGCATTTCCTTCTTCAGATTACATTCCATCTTCATCTGTGATGTTTTGATCTCTTGTGCTATAGTTTCTTGTAAATCTTCCTTTAATGATTTGCGGAATATTTCTTCCCTTTCTCTAGCTTCTTGTAAACCTTTCTCTAATGATGTGTTATTTTCTTGTAAAACCTTTAGTGATTCTCTTGTTTCTTGTAAACCCGTCTCTAATGATTCTCGTAAATCTTCCTATAGTGATTCTCTTGTTTCTTGTGAACCCTTCTCTAATGATTCTCGTAAATCTTCCTTTAGTGATGCGTTATTTTCTTGTAAACCTTTCTTTAATGATTCTCTGAAACCTTTCTCTAATGATGCGTTATTCTCCTTTATCAAGTTTACCAACATTGACCACTTATCTGCATCTTCTGAAACTGACTTATTTCTCGTCGTTTGTCCCGGTGTCTTGGGATAACTGATTGAATGTGCTGATGGGCTATCTAATGACACTCCATAATCACTGATTCCCGAATCATCTCTGTCTTCCTGTCCCATCCCTTTCCTTACAACTACTGCTTCACAAACCTGCTTATCTTCAGTAGACATGTTTGGTTTACTTTTAATGCACAGGCAAGTAATACAAAATAACCTCTAATAACCCAAAACTCTCCTAATTACCATGAAACTAATCAAACAGTACCTGCAGTATTTTCAGTTAATCCCAAATTGATATAATATACATAAGTACTGAACATAACGAACCTCAAAACCTAATAATTTCAAATATCAATTCTCACATACACAGCTTATGTAAAATGTTCTAAATAAGATAAATCACACCATTCATTAAATCAATAACTGTAAAATCCCCAAAAACAATGACTATATCTGTATAGTCACCATTTAGACAGTGCAGTATGCATAAATAAGTATGCTATATTTCAGAGTATGTTTCGCAAACTTTTCGGAAATTACTGTAATTAGGCACTTTTCCTAATGTAAAACTCAGTTTACAATTGTTCATTTACCGCGAAGACTGCACTACAATTTAATGTTTTGCCAACCAGTCGTCTTCACTCACCAACTGACGCTACCACGAGTCGATGTTTTAACGTTTGAAGTGGGCGTGGCGCTGTACTGCCGCCGGAGCCGCGTGAAGTCGCGCTGAGGATCTGTGGCGAGTCGTCGTAGTTCTCCGTTGGCTGCTCCGTGGCGCTGCAGGCGGGCGTAGTTTGTAGTTCGGCCGCTAGATGCCGGGTCGGCGCTCGGTGTCTTGAAGTCGCGCTGAAGACCATCGGTGTAGTGCGTCTGTGCTTGAACTACTCCTTGCACAGGTAGTTGGGATGACGTGTGAAATCACCTCGCAGATCAAAGCTCTTTGGCGTAGCTGCTACACGGGTCTGCGTGACGTCACTCAATAATTGCGTCGCCACAATACATTGTCGTCCGCATAACAGTTTATGGGTCCACATGAAGGTGTCCGATTTTCACTATTCAAAGAGCAATTTCAGTCAAAATATTACTACTAAACACTTTTTTAAAAGCTTCCGTTACGAATTCTTAGTTCGTTTGCTGTAGTAATGTTCACACATGTCTTTCTTTGGTGTTCACTTTTCACAGTTTTACGTGCGGATTTACGCGTTTGCACACTATAACACAGTTTATTGACACTATTATTCTTGTCTAATATGGCAAGAAAAAAAGTTTAGTCACAATCGTAAGATGCTATTACTTCGTATTGTTCAAAATGCACTGTTTCTTGTCGCGATTTTAAAGTTTATACTCTGTCTTCGATCCAAAATTGAAAAAAAATATTTTCTCGCGTTAAGCAAGATAAAATTACCTACTGTTCTTTACTATTCGTCCGAAAATTGCACTTGTCCTTTCACGGTAAGCCAAGGGTGTAACACCTCCGATTTATGTATCTCGACCCGATCCGGATCTGAATAGCAGCCCAAATAAATATTAATTAATGTGACCGTGTACCTAATGGGGCTGGCAATCGGATTTGACTACTACGGAGTTGTTACATTCCATTTTGTCCTTCTCAAATGCTGTAATAATGAAGTGTCCGGTGACAAGAAGAAACGCCAACACAGCTTCACTAATCAAGGACCTATATTCGTCTCAAAAATACAAAAGGAAGGGGACAGCCACTGCCTTAGTCATACATATTTAATTACGGCTAATCTCAGCACAGGCTTCCTCGCTATTCATTATTGTCACACGCAAACTCAATCACTGCCATCCAACACTGCAATCCAAATAATGCCGGCGCGGTAGACGCGAAACCAAAAATATCGGCATAGAAATATCACTGATCACTATCGTAATTATACTTCTTCACTTTCCCGTATTATTCTAACACAAAGGGGTTAAACCGCGGCGATGGCCACTCCCTTTGTCGGTAAAGCCTTGCATTACAGCAACGGGCCTCCACACGGCTCGGCCCGCAACCTGGGAACTGACTCAACTCTACGCTCGCTCTCGCAACACGACACACTATCGATTGTTTGCCCTATCGACCTGTGCCGAGTGCAAACTTATAGTAAGGGCCTACAGACGCCTTACAGAACCTGCGACGGAATCTCTAGGCCAGGGTGTTAGACCGGCTCCTTTCTGCACCTTTGTAGGGGCTGAATGGGGAAGCGACAGAAAACGATTGAGGATATTACTCCGGCACGGTTCTGTAAAGGTTCTTATTCATCTTGACTGCAGATCGGCGCCGAAACCGCAGCCGCGATGGGCAGCCGTCACGATTTCCTGTGAACACTGTGACAATTAGGAAAACCCAAGATATTTAATGATTGATAAGGCTGCAATATTGTCATGGAGTATAAAGAGCCGCCGACAATGACTGCTAGAAATTTAAGAGAGTGGTGAAATGAATAAAACAGCTGCACTCAAATTCCAGGGGGGCCCAAGCGCCCCTTTGCCCCCCCCCCCTCCCCGCCCCTGCGGACCGAAAATGGCTGACTGTGGTGCTCGATGGCCGTGCCGCACTCTCGACTTTAAAGAGGTCGTTCTCCGTCGTGCAGAAGAGAACACGGTGATGAGTACTCGGAACACTGCCAGTGCCATGGACTCCTTAGGACACGCAGGCGACAGCTCATTGTCCCGCTGTGTGCGTAGCGGGGAGCGAGACATTTGAAAGTGATACGATACCCAAACTTATTTTACATCCAAACGGTACATTTCTGGACGCGGCTTCCTTATCAAAAGTTTATCTACTGTGTCCCCTCTAGAACCCTCGGCAGCCTTCAATACGAATTGTGAAACTCCCTGCATATTGTCTTCTGAATATTGTTGGTCATGTTTGCATGAACGTGTTTTCTCTATCAAAGAAATGTTGATGTTTCTAGAATGAACTTTTCACGCTGCAGCGGAGTGGACAGTGGCATGAAACTTCCTGGCAGATTAAAACCGTGTTCCGGACCAAGACTCGAACTCGCGACCTTCGTATTTCGCCGGAATCTGATCTACTCACCACCAGTCCTCACAGCTTCAGTTCTGCCGTTACCTCATCTCCTACTTTCCAAACTACACAGACGCTCTCTCTTCCAGACCTAACACTCCTGGAAGAAAGGATATTGCGGAGATATGGCTCAGCTACGGTCTGAGGGATGTTTCCAGAATAAAGTTTGTAAGGTAGGAGACGAGATACCGGCAGAATTGTAGCTACCAGCACGCGTCTTGTGTCGTGCTTGAGTAGCTCGGGCGATTGGCACGGTAGTTCAGCGTGTTCGGTCAGAGAGTTAGCTACCCTCGGAAATAAAAAAAAAAAAAACGGAGTTAATGGATCAGCGATGAACTTGAACAAGCGTCATGCGACGCCCGCTCGGAACAAATACAACGACCATTAATGAACAAAATGAGAGCAACAACAAAAAAGTCAGCAGAGCGCTTGCCCGCCGAAGGCAAAGTGCCTGAGTTCGAGTCTAGGTCTGGCACACAGTTTTAATTCGGCAGGAAGTTTCAAATGTTGATGTGTTGGAATATTTGGACAACTATGTTTCTACAATTTCAGTTTCCAAAGGTGTAACAAATCCATCACGAATTTTTCTTTGGCCATTAATAATATCTGCTGTCATTGATACTTCTTAACGGGAAATATTCGAATGGATATTAATAGATGAACACCATTACTTTACTTACTTTTATTTATGTCAATGTATAGTAGAGTCTGCCGTTATTGAAAGTCACAAGAATTTTTATTTCTTCACTATCACATCCAATAGATGAGCTCCCCTTAGGCGCACACATTCCTACAGTCTCTCGCGTCCGTCGGCCGCCGTAATTTAATATATTATTTATTGGTAACGTTGATTGTTGCCGACTTACGTGGTGGGCCTGAATCAAAATGATACTTCATTTTGATTTTGATATACAATTAAACGCTTTTGTGAAGTTCTCTCTTTTTTTAACAATTTTGATCTTCAGTGGAATTAGAGTCGCTGAATCTTAAAACATGAGTATATAACTTGAAAAATGGAATAAACTTTTCATAATTATTTCCTCGGCTAGTCAGTTCACTTTAAAGCAAAAAAATCTTTAGTTATTAATTACAATTGCGGCCCACACACGCGCGAGAGTATTTCTTCTTACCTCCGTTAACCATTGCATTGTAGTCGGAGTCCTGGCTCTGGCTCTCGGATGTTTTACTGAAAATAAGAATCTTAAAGCTACGTATTTTCTGCAACGTCGGGCGGCTGTGGAGGAAAATTTATATTATGTTAATAGCGGGCGAGTTTTCCGCTTCCGCTAATTTTTCATAAGTTAATATCGTCACGTAATGGCGTCGTTGGCTGCATCGGCCGCTGCGATTGTTGCACTGTAAATTACTCGAATACAGGTTAATTCAAGGAAGGTGGACATGAAATCTGGATCACCTCTTACAAATTAAAAGTGCACAATAATATAAAATCAATATATTATCTGCTTAATTAGTAAAAATATGCTTACATTTGCCAGCACTCGCAAGATGTCCGTCTACACGCAACCAAGACAAGAGAAGAAGTGAAGGCGCCTAAAAAATTAACAAAAGAGCGTATCTTGTCGTCTTTTTAATTTATTTTGTTATATATCTTTGCCCTCAAAACTTACACAGAGGATTTATTATTTTACGGGTACATGAAAAAAATGTATATTATTCAATTTCTGAATGTCTCTTCTTTATAAATACTGTCTTTCAAGTCTTTTGTTATTATTTCGCTGGGGACGCTAAGTGTTATAGGAAGAAATCGACCAAACATTTGAATAGTAATCCTGGAGATCTATTCTCGTATTCTGTAAGTTCTTCTGTGGTAGCAGGTCGAGTACAATAAATCGCATTCTCAAGGTGGCCCCACAAGAAAAAATCACATTCTGTCAGGTCATGCCATCTTGAGGGTAATGCTGTGTCACCGTGCCTTGATATGACACAGTTACCAAACAACTGTCGCACAGCTCCTATCGATATCTGTACCATATCTGCCGCTGATCCGTCATGTTGAAATCAGCTGTTTGCAGAAAAGAGGGCAGTTCATGCGCAAGAAATCTCCCATTACGGCAACATACCGAACACACATTATAGTGCATGCGCACCAATCATCATCTTCAAAAACGTAGGGGCCCAGAACGCCACTCGATGACTTGACGCACCCCACAGTAACCTTTCTGTTGTGCAATGCATGCTTGCGCAGCTGAAGTGGATTTTGCTGAGACCAATAGCGAAAACTCTGTCTATTGGCAAAGCTACTATGGTGGAAGTGATCTTCGTGTAGCATTCACAGGTTGTTAATGAAACTGTCATCGTGCCAAGTTTGCTACCATACGTTCAGCATGTTGAGTACACGTCAGCAGATCGTTAGCTTGAAGTCGCTGAACGATCGGCGGCTTGTGATGATGGAACTTTAAATCCATTTTCAGTATTCGTTGCACACTCGAACGATACAACTGTAGAGGCTGCTACTTACGAAAGCAGTTCGCACAGCCTCGGTTTTGCTTCCCGGGTCGGGGTCTCCCTGTAGACTGCTTCCTCAGTGCAGAACCCGTTGCTTCAAAATTATGGACCCAAGTATTGACTGCATGCCCTGAGGAAAGACAACAATGCCGTCCGATGCTGAAATGACGCCGAAATTCTCGACGCTCTGCCTACGCTTCAATTATTGTAATAGGCTTTTACCGAAAAGGCACTCCGCAAAGCGTTTCATTGCTCCGTGTTTACTGCTTAGTAAACAGCAAGACAGTGCGAGCAATATTATGTATGTCATTCGGCATCATCTACCTGACAGCGTTGCCACAAGACGTTGAAAGGGTCCTGTAGCCACCTTTCATTACTCCGGTAGCCCATTTTCATTACCATTTCTCTTTCTTTTCCTTGTTTCTCTATTCTCTTTACTCTCATAGTAGTGTGATTGAATGAATGTGGTTGTGTGTCACGTTGCTAGACGGTGGCGTAGTCTGCTGCAGAACGTCTGCGATAGTCGTACAGATTCAGCAGCAATTGTACAGAATAGCCAACTCTCGTAGTGGTCAAGTCGGCAAAGAGGTTTCCGCTACTTGTGAGAAATCCACCTGCGTTAGGTTGGTGGCGGAAATGGCATCTTGGGGTTTTCCGGTCCACGCGGAGCGTGGAAGAGGCTGGAGAAGCGGGAGGCAGTCTGCCGCCGGTGCGGGAAGCGTCCACAGCTGTGCTCCAGTCGAAGAAGGGTGAGTTAAGGCCGGTTCCCACTAGGGCTGCCGCGCGTCAAAACCGCGCGTCAGCGGCGTGGTTGCCATGGAAATGGCGTCAGCGGCAAGGCGCGGCGGGCTCTGCGTCGCGGTTTGACCATGTCGAACCGCTTCCGCTGCCGCGTGCCGCGCTCCAGATGCGCGCCGCCAATCACAGAACGCGCTGAGCGTGACGTCAGGTACGGACCCCCGGGCCACACGAACTTTCGCCGAACCGCTGGCGCGGACGCGGCGGCAGCTATGAAATACTTATCATCCGATTCCAAGAAAACTATTCGGTAGAAAAATTTGATTCTTGGGCATGTTACAGCCTGATATCTTCTCTCGATAAAGGACCGAATTTCTTTTCGTTATTCGTCGTGGTTACTTGCTGTATCGCATTTACGTAAACCTTTACACGAAATTTGAATGAGTGTGTAGAGGTAAAAACGCATTGCGTGGACTTTGCGTACAGTTCATTTTAGGTAATACATTATTGCGTATGAAATTTAGTCAACATATCGAAATTGTTTTTAAAGCTGAGAGCAGAACGATAGCTATCACCGTTCTCGAGATATTGAATGATATGTCGGCGGACGGGCTGTGCGGTGACCGCGCGCAGGTCGCTCGCGACGCGACCGATACTTCATCCTTCTCGTCGTAAACCATGTGGTTGTATCAACTGCAAATTTCGTAAACGGTTCAAGAAATCGAAACGTGTTTTTTTGCAAACGATAACTTGTAAAAACTCATGTATTTCGTCGCATGATAAATATCCAAAATCTGTTTAACTACCAAGATATGAAAGAAACTACAGTTTTTTCGGAAGGGATAGATTAATTTTTTTAAACAGCATTTAATAGCATGTGTAATGAGAAGTTAAACCGAGACTAATTTGCTGGTATGTCATAAGATGTAATTTGCTAATTATCTACAGCTATTGATTATTTCCTTTGGAAGTAACAAAGGTTTTTTTTCTTTATCCAGTGTACTTTATTGGTTCAAGACGCGTTTCGCCTTTTACTTTAAGGCATCTTCGGTGGAATCTAGAATGATTCAGTTTTGTTTTGATATGTGATACTTGCAGATTATAAAACAGTTCACATCTTTTTTTACGTGAATAACTGATTACTCTGAACGGAATGGACAGTGTCTTGAAAGGAGGATATAAGCTGAACATCAACAAAAGCAAATCGAGGATAATGGAATGTAGTCGAATTAAGTTGGGTGATGCTGATGGAATTAGATTAGGAAATGAGACACTTAAGGTAGTAAAGGAGTTTTGCTATTTGGGGAGCAAAATAACTGACGATGGTCGAAGTAGAGAGGATATAAAAGTAGACTGGCAATGGCAAGGAAAGCGTTTCTGAAGAAGAAAAATTTGTTAACATCGAGTATAGATTTAAATGTCAGGAAGTCGTTTCTGAAAGTACTTGTATGGAGTGTAGCCATGTATGGAAGTGAAACGTGGACGATAAATAGTTTAGACAAGAAGAGAATAGAAGCTTTCGAAATGTGGTGCTACAGAAGAATGCTGAAGATCAGATGGGTAGATCACATAACTAATGAGGAGATATTGAATAGAATTGGGGAGAAGAGAATTTTGTGGGACAACTTGACTAGAAGAAGGGATCAGTTGGTAGGACATGTTCTGAGACATGGAAGGATCACCAATTTAGTATTGGAGGGCAGCGTGGAGGGTAAACCTTGTAGAGGGAGACCAAGAGATAAATACACTAAGCAGATTCAGAAGGATGTAGGCTGCAGTAGGTACTGGGAGATGAAGAAGCTTGCACAGGATAGAGTAGCATGGAGAGCTGCATCAAACCAGTCTCAGGACTGAAGACCACAACAACAACAACTGATTACTTACAGTGAATCGAGTTTTTGGCGGACATCTGCGTTTCCCCTCACCTGGTCACATGCTGGAGGTTGAACTAAAACTTAGATTATGGAACATAAGCACATTTTCATGTTCGCTCTTTTTTCTTCTGTCACTAGCTGTAGACATTTTACTGAAAACACTGATTTGAAGTCATAACTACAGTGTGTTCACCTCATGTCCCTTCCTGTTTGGTTTGTTTATGTGCATGTTGCCAATCTAAAGAATTATATGCTGAAAACTAATGTTTGTTTATTTCTGTCCTCCTTATATCTTTATGTGTGTGTGGCTAGCCAGTGATAGTTATAGAAAGTTGAAAGAGAATGCAGTAGTTGTCAGACAGTGGTTGAAAGATTTGGTGTTCAGCTGATTTCAGTTCTGGTTTAAATGTTTCGTGGAGAAGTGCATGGAATAGTAAATTCACTGCTTACATTAATCGATAAAATAGCAGAATAGCATTTCAACAGATGATTATTATCAGAATACTATCACCCAACCCCTTTGTCCTCACTCTTTGACGCCTCATAATATGTCCTGTCAACTTACCCCTCTTGTAGTCAAAGTTGTGCCGTAATTTCCTCTTCCTCTTCCTGCTCTAATTCCGTTCCTCTTCTTTAGTTACACGATCCTCATATCTAATCTTCAGCATTCTTATTGATCACCACGTTTTGAAAGCGTCCATTGTCTTCTTGACAGAACTGTTCATAGCCCACGTTTCACTTACATACAAGGCTGCACTCCACACAAATACCTTTGTAAAATTGTACCCAATCATTAGAATTTATATTCGATGTGAGCAAAGTTTCTTTTTCAGAACGCTTTTGTTGCTATTCACAGTCTTCATTTTATATCCTCTCTACTTCTGCCTTCTCAATTACTGCTTCCCTTGCAAGTCATTAAAGTCTTAGAAATGCAGTTTGGTTTCTGTACAAGTTGTAGATAATCTTGTGGCGCTATGTTTTAGAGCTTCAAAGAATGTTTTAATTAAGATCGTCAAAATCTTTCTCTAAACATGCAAATGCTATAAACACAGTTTCGCAGTTCTTCAGTGTGTCTACTTAACTAAGTGGTAGGATCAGTATTGCCTTGCGTGTTCAGACATTTCACAGGAATCTAACATTGTGCTTATGTTAGTTTGTACAACCCCTCCCCCTTGTAACCTCCCCCTCACTTATCGACCTTAAAGACAGTGAAAAATGGAACCGCGTGTACCTAATGGGAGTTTTGGAAAAGCAATCGTCACCGAAGTTAACCTGTCGGTAAAGAGGGAGGAAAGGGTTACATCTAAATGAAAGGAAAAGTGCTAATGAAACTGGTGGAAATTAATTTTGAAAAGGGGTAAAGTTAATAAAGAAGGTAAAATGTGCAGCCGTTACGTTAACAATTAACTAGCGGTAATTAGGTATTTGAGATTTGGGGGAAATCACGGTCGCCAGTCCTAAGGACAATTACTATAGTAACTGAAAAAGAAAGGTTATTACACATATAATTAACACTAGAAGCGTGGCAACTGAAGGTTGACATGTGTAGTGTGAAAACTGAAAGTTTGTCAGAAGTAATAAATTTCGCTACACTCTGACTTAATTTAGCAAAAGAATTAATAAAACCGGAAAATCGAAAGTTAATTTAGTGACTGAAGTTAATAGTGAGCTTTCTTTCTGAAGCACATCGAAATCCAGTAAAATACGGTTAGTCTTGGACTACCTCAACAATCATTTCAAAAGCTACTTGAATCTACGCAATTTAGAAATAAGAGAATTAACTTTGAACTTGAATTAAATGATTCTGAACAATTAACAATAGTAAAATTTAGTACGTACCAAGCTGAGCTGCAGTCACAGGTAAGCTAAAATACGGTAACAAAACTCGCACTCTTAATTTGTGCTTGTGTAATCTAACTATTGTAGCCAGCTAATGCTTGAATTGAACTTTGAAATTAAAGCAGTGAAATGGAATTATGCTGGCGTTTGAATTTCAACGACACTCGGGTTCATTTCGGAAAAGGAAGGGACCCTGCTTGGCAATGCAATTGGGACAATGAGCAACAAAGGTTCATGCTAAGTTGCTGTAATTTTGCGAGGCAAATGGAACAAGATTAAAAGCTGAGGTCTGCCATACAGTTCTAAAACTTTACGTGCTTCCAGTCTTCCTTGTTGGTTGATTGAAGGTTCGAAGCCGTCGATCGAGGAGGTGGCGACAGTCACTCATTGTCGGCCGTCGCTGTTGCAGAAGCTGGATGTTGGCGGGCCTTCTTCTCGACACGGTCACCAGACGAAACGGGCTCTTGATGTGCGCTAGTTAATGTTTCCCGTCCGCGACACCATGTCAGAAACTATCATCGCGAGTCGAGCGCAATTACATGCTGCCAAACCCCGAAAGCGCGGCAACTCGCGGGAGCGTTACACAACACCTGCTCCACTCGCTACTCCCGCCAGACTCCGACTGCCCTGCCCGCGCTCCACGCGGCAGAGTTAATACTACCAAAGATCCTACACACTTTGATTCTTCACACGACCCATCGATGTAATCATTCGATAACAGTTTTCCCTAGGCAAGACCCAGCGTAAAAATACAAATAATATTTACGAAACAAACCAATTATACATCGACATAAGTGCATAAATATATATATATCCAAACAGTAAAGCAATTACAATATATAAAGAGACAGAAATGTCATATCTTGAGGTAACAAAACAAGGAAAAAAATAATAGTACAATAGATGGAAATAGGAGGATATGCATTTCCGGCGTTACACGTGCCCCACATTGTCTGAGGATGTTCGTGTAACGTAAACAGACTCAGAAAATGTCCCAAAAAAGAAACAGCGGAAATGCATATGCTCAAAACATCAACAAAATTTAGCATTCGTCTAATTAACCATAAATCAATTTTTAGACCATAATAACTGAGTGGAGACACTCCTAATCTTATTCCACTCTGTCATCTTGCACAAAATAAAACAGGTTGACAACATATTAAAATTCATAGAAGATATAGAAAATGGTTTAGCTATTCCAAAATCCTCAAAATCCGTAACACTATCATGAAATGGAATACTATTTACAAAATTAATCAGAGTACATGGTCATAAAAACAGGTAGATCAAAATACGCAAATTAATAATTAATTACATAGAATACACATTTTTACATAACCCTTTCATAATTAATATTCTCGTCATGGGAGTCCATTAAACGCTAAACAAGAAAATAACACACATCAGATCGAAAAAAACATAAATATTGACAGTAGAATTCTTTCAGCTGTCCAGGAAGAAAAACAATTCCGCCTTCCGTACTCGCAAGTACAAAGAATGCCGACAGCGGCACAAGAGCCAACATCGGCACAAGAGCCGACAGCGGCTCGCCTCGCCAGTATTGTTGCGCCCGCGTGTGCGGCACGCTTGATCTCACTCGCCCTTGTGACGGCGTTTCCAGAACGTCCGTTTCACTGAATTCTTTCGGAAAAACTCACTCCCGAGTAATCTCAAGGAGTCCATAAACACTGTCACAGTGGATAACTCAACACTGTCCATCATCACACGCATGTACTAGCCTGAAACTTAAAACAGCGTCTAAGTACATCGGCAATGACTAGTAAATCACATATTTATGAAATCTTACAGCTATTTAAAAAATCATATTTACATTCCTTAATCTACTGTGACTCAGCTGAAAACTTAAACTAGCAGCTTGGATTTTTAAATTGATTAATATTCGGTAACTCTTAAATCATTTAATCAACATTAATTACTTATTAATTACAACTTCTTTAATGTCCTCTTGGTCAGGCAAAAGCATGGCAATCTAGCAAACCTTAAATCTTACACTCCATTTTACATACTGTATAAATTACCCATTGTGTGGTATTAATCGATCCTAGGTTGGTACAATTTCAAGTCTACAATATTCCGCAAGCATTTGTGTGAGGTATACCAATGACTTTATATGGTCCATTATAAACAAACTTAAATTTAGAGATTTCATGGTCTATCTCGCTCGATTTCTCATGAGCTTTTACAAGTACTAAGTCTCCGATTGCAAACTTAGCAAAACGCGCTTTAGCGTCATGACGACGTATGCGAGCATCGGCTTTAAGCTTCATTACTTCTCGCAAACGATCTTTTTTCACACCAATACTAATGTCAATCCGTGGAGGGAATTTGATTATCTCTTCCACTAAACTTTTACTTCTGTCACCCAACAGGATTTCCTCTGGAGAAAATCCCGTCGATTCATGTCTCAAGGTGTTCATAATTCTCTTAAATTCTGCTTCATATTAGCCCCATGCCCTATGGTTGTGATGACAATAGGTACGGGAAAGTCGGCTTCGTCTTTGTTCGTGTGTTACGTTTGACACACCGTCTACAATACTTTCCAATTCACTTTCTACATTATTGTCAATGCCGAGATTCCTCATGTTACGGCAGTTCAAACTCATTCCTACGTCAATGTCATCCGGCCAGTTAACAATGTGTATAGGCTGGTATTGCCTATGCACACCGTCTCCTGCCTCGTCAAAACTAACTACTATTGTTTTATCTTGGGACGTACATGTCAAAGTTTTGCTTTCGCAGTTAATCACTGCACGGTACTTTAATAGCCAATCTAACCCGATAATTACTTCCGTAGTTAAGTCTGGCACGACGACAAACTCTTGTTCAAATCGTGCCCCACATATCTCGAAGTTGACAAAAATCTGTTTTGTGACCGGTTTACTGGCCTTCCCAGTAGCACCGATAATTTTCACTCCTGTTACTGGCATAACTACGATGCCAGGTCTGTCTTTCAGTAACTCAAATATTTTCCCAGATACAGCACTCAATTCTGCACCGGTGTCAATCAATACGTTTAGTTGTAGGTCGTGCATATTAACAGACACTACTATCTGTCTACACTTGTCCTCGACTGTTTCTTTATTTTCCCACAGTAAATCCTCGTCTATATCCAGGTCATTCCAGAAAAAACCATCCGGCTTTGATCCTAAATCCGATTTATCTGGCGGCTTTTTCAGCCTCTGTTCACATACAGTTTTAATTTCAACACGTTTGTCCTGAGGCATAGTCTGTAGCGTCGCCTCCAATACCGAAACCTTTTCCTGTAACTCGTCAACTAGTGAGTGTTGCTTTGCTATCAATTCACTAATTGTCACCTTCGTTGATTCCACTTTGGTCAGATTGATCTCATCTGCCAATATACCTGGAGGAATGTGCCCAGTAGCATCTGAAATTACTTCCTCTGGATCTGCGCAACCCACACTTCTATCGTCTGACTGTATAATGTCAGCTCTAACCTCATACACGCTGTAATCTATGTGCTTTTCTACCAATCGTGTCCGGCTATCACTAAAATTTTCGTAATCTTTCTCCTTAATACTCTCGCAATGTTTAAACTGGAGGTTTGCGTCGGATGGGTCGGCTACTTCTACCACTATAACTTTCGGTAAAGTCTGCCGGTTAGGGCCAGAACTTTCCGTTACTACTTCAACATCTAACTCCTGCGGGACGAAACACGACGAATCTTGCTCGTGCTCCCCATTAACATCAACTATTTCTGGTAAAGTCTGCCGGTTAGGGCCAGAACTTTCCATCACTTCACAAATACTATCTTCCTGTGGGACGAGACGCGGCAAATCCTGCCCGCGCTCCCTATAAACACTCCTCCCGTACAGGCCCCTATAATCTCTTAGTTCGTCGTATAAGCGACCGAACTGCCTTAACCAGACCTCATCCCTCTCTGCATCCCCTCGCTCGATGACGGACGTTTTATCCGACATCTGATCTTCTTTCAACACTTGCGAATCATTCTTAAACTCAATCTCCAGTTCCGCTGTGGGTATTACAGCTGCCACTTTATAGTCGATTTCCGGAACACTACTTAAATTGTTCTCACTGACAGTGAATGTATTTTCTACTGCCGTGTCTACAGCTGATCTACTACTTGTGGGCGCACTCCTTTCTCTTAACACTGGCACACTCTCCCGCCGTTGATTATTCCATACGGAATTTTCATAACGACGACACCTGGGTTTTCTCCTGTTATTGGGCCGCCAAAATTTCTCCACGCCCGGTCGGCCCCTCACCGGCGCGGCTAATGGTTTCCCTGTCTCGTCCCAGCAGATACGCTCCCCGGATACTGCTGAGGCGGCTGGTCACACCCTCTGGCGTTATTACTATTCTGCGCAGCCCGTATCACGCTAGTATGATTCTGGTTTCCGTCATTCCGGTTATTATTTGCATTGTACCGATTGTTATTACGGTCCGAACCATTATTGTTATTGCTGCCATGGTTGCGGTATGCATTATTCCCATGGTTATCGTTGGTGTGGTTGCTGTGGTACCCGTTGTTGTTACCACGGCCTCTACCACTGTCGCGATTATTGCGCCAATTGTCCTCGTCCTCAACTCTTTCCAGGAAATCATTGATTGTCCTGTAATTGCTTCCTACGTAGCGTTTTGTATCATCTGGAAGCTTCTTGTAGAGTTCCCAGACTATTTCGGATTCCGTGCGGCGATCACGCAAATATTCCAACTTGCGGATCCAGCCCTCACAAAACTCCCTCATCGAACCGCGCGAATTCGCATCGAAAGGCCTCGATACGACAAATTCGCGCCAGACACTTTGCTGTTTTTGCTCTGACCAGTATTCAGCCAGAAACAAATTTTTAAACTCGTCAAAAGTCAGGTTCGTAATGTCGAGGTTTAAGCCCCAACGCTTGGCATCACCAGCCAGCACATCAATAACCGCATTAATTTTTCTCTCATTAGTCCATGATCTGGGTAAAACTCTTTCACAATTTTTAATGAAATCCGTCGCGTGTATACCGCCTTTTTTCAAGGGGTCGAACCGCTCCTCTTTCGTCAACAATTCCGAACTATGTGTACAGATTGGCACATAGCTCTGTTTTTCGTCAAGTTTCTTTTCTAATTCCGACACTCTCGTAATTACTTGGCAAGTGGTTGTCGCAAGCGTTTCCACTTCCCTCTTTTTCTCTTCGCAGGTATTAGCCTGCTCCCTCACTTTAGTGTCTACTTCGGACACTAAAGCCTTTAAAGTTTCCACCTTCTGTTGATCCTCTTTTTTCACTAATTGAATTTGTTCCGTCACCTTATTCTCGATGATCGGAGCAACTGCTTCTCCTACACTTTTCTCGATTCTGCTAATTTCGGAATCAAAACGAGTATTTATGCTCGCAATTTCCGCCTGAACGCCTATCATTTCCTGTTTAAGATTACCGATTTCGGTATTAATTACAACAATATCTTCTTTGATTTTATCAACTTTTGTATTAACAACTCCAACATTGTGGTTAACAACATTAATAGCTTTGTTCTGATTGTCTAGCTTTCGTTCAATTTTTTCAGACTGAGCTTCTTGCTTGGCAGACAGAGCTATAATTTCTGCCGATTGACTCTTGATTTCATTAATCAAAGCATTCAATAAATCAGTTAAATTCCCAGAGACTACCGGTTTTACTTCCGTAGCTGGTTCCTCTATACATGTTCCCCCGTATTCATCATCAAGGGGTACAGATTTGATTTTCGCTTCCGATTCCGAAACATTTTCTAAAGTTTGGAATTCCATTTCTGCTCTTTGTTGCGTTTCGGCGGTCGCGTCTTTCATGCTAGCCGCCTGCCCCTGAACAATGGGAACCGCCGTGCGCGTTTCCCACTGTTCGACCGATTGTTCCGTATCCAAGTCTACCAAATTTTGGTAATTGTTGCCTTCACTCATTTTAATAATTTTCAATATAAATGCCAAATCTCAAATATAATTAGATTTACTCCCACTACTTAATGTCGCTGACGTAACGACCTGTTCGTAACCAATACTTTGTTACGAGATTTGCACCATACAAAATTCGTGTCCTGAACAACCTCAAACTGAAGATTGTCCTGTCACCAGGTCGCCACGTGTAACCTCCCCCTCACTTATCGACCTTAAAGACAGTGAAAAATGGAACCGCGTGTACCTAATGGGAGTTTTGGAAAAGCAATCGTCACCGAAGTTAACCTGTCGGTAAAGAGGGAGGAAAGGGTTACATCTAAATGAAAGGAAAAGTGCTAATGAAACTGGTGGAAATTAATTTTGAAAAGGGGTAAAGTTAATAAAGAAGGTAAAATGTGCAGCCGTTACGTTAACAATTAACTAGCGGTAATTAGGTATTTGAGATTTGGGGGAAATCACGGTCGCCAGTCCTAAGGACAATTACTATAGTAACTGAAAAAGAAAGGTTATTACACATATAATTAACACTAGAAGCGTGGCAACTGAAGGTTGACATGTGTAGTGTGAAAACTGAAAGTTTGTCAGAAGTAATAAATTTCGCTACACTCTGACTTAATTTAGCAAAAGAATTAATAAAACCGGAAAATCGAAAGTTAATTTAGTGACTGAAGTTAATAGTGAGCTTTCTTTCTGAAGCACATCGAAATCCAGTAAAATACGGTTAGTCTTGGACTACCTCAACAATCATTTCAAAAGCTACTTGAATCTACGCAATTTAGAAATAAGAGAATTAACTTTGAACTTGAATTAAATGATTCTGAACAATTAACAATAGTAAAATTTAGTACGTACCAAGCTGAGCTGCAGTCACAGGTAAGCTAAAATACGGTAACAAAACTCGCACTCTTAATTTGTGCTTGTGTAATCTAACTATTGTAGCCAGCTAATGCTTGAATTGAACTTTGAAATTAAAGCAGTGAAATGGAATTATGCTGGCGTTTGAATTTCAACGACACTCGGGTTCATTTCGGAAAAGGAAGGGACCCTGCTTGGCAATGCAATTGGGACAATGAGCAACAAAGGTTCATGCTAAGTTGCTGTAATTTTGCGAGGCAAATGGAACAAGATTAAAAGCTGAGGTCTGCCATACAGTTCTAAAACTTTACGTGCTTCCAGTCTTCCTTGTTGGTTGATTGAAGGTTCGAAGCCGTCGATCGAGGAGGTGGCGACAGTCACTCATTGTCGGCCGTCGCTGTTGCAGAAGCTGGATGTTGGCGGGCCTTCTTCTCGACACGGTCACCAGACGAAACGGGCTCTTGATGTGCGCTAGTTAATGTTTCCCGTCCGCGACACCATGTCAGAAACTATCATCGCGAGTCGAGCGCAATTACATGCTGCCAAACCCCGAAAGCGCGGCAACTCGCGGGAGCGTCACACAACACCTGCTCCACTCGCTACTCCCGCCAGACTCCGACTGCCCTGCCCGCGCTCCACGCGGCAGAGTTAACACTACCAAAGATCCTACACACTTTGATTCTTCACACGACCCATCGATGTAATCATTCGATAACAGTTTTCCCTAGGCAAGACCCAGCGTAAAAATACAAATAATATTTACGAAACAAACCAATTATACATCGACAAAAGTGCATAAATATATATATATTCAAACAGTAAAGCAATTACAATATATAAAGAGACAGAAATGTCATATCTTGAGGTAACAAAACAAGGAAAAAAATAATAGTACAATAGATGGAAATAGGAGGATATGCATTTCCGGCGTTACACCCTCTCCTCTCTACATATTCCTTCCACTTTCTAGCCTTCTCTTATTTACTTAGTTCTGGCTTGCCAGATGAGTCCTTGGCAGTTGCTTCTCCTTTGAGCAAAGTTTTCTTTGTTCTTTCTCATTTTCATTCCCCTGTTTTCCAAATGCAAAATCGCGTTGCAATTGTGGACTTTCTGTCAACGTCATGTTTAGACATTTCTATTTCCCATGGCCTACTTTATTTGCTGCATTTTTATATTTTTCCCTCGTGTCAAATTTAATATATCACGTTTTATCTAACGATTTCTACTGTACCTTCTTCCCGTTCACATACTCTGCTGCATTCACCACTTTTTCTCTCAAAGATATCCATTCGTATTCTAGCGGATTCCTTTCTCTGCCGCGCTCTAGTGGGAACCGGCGTGCGGCGTGCGGCAACGGCAGCGGCAAGCGTTTTCCGCGTTGACGCGGCGGCTCGCGGAATTGGCGTTCCCATCTGGAAGCGGCAGACGTTAGCGGTAGCCAATGACGGACAGCCACTGAGGTACGGGGTGGGACCCACCGAAACGCGCGGTGCGTTTGATTAACTATAACTTACACCTACATGAAGGAAAGACGAAGTTGGGTGAAGACATACCAATTTTTCATTTTCTGTTCAATGTACTCTTTCACATATTTCATTATTCATGTTTTCTCATTTCACCATGAACAGATTTCATGACTACCGTTCACGATTGTTCACTATCTCCTAACACATTGAAACAATGACCGACAAAAGAAATTATTCAGATAGTTAAGCGAGACAAAAATTTAAAATGTGATGCGGTAGCAGGTACACAAAACAGTAAGAACACAAAGGCTAGGGGGAAGGGATGAAAGTGGAAGCCACCTGATAGAATTTCCCACAGAGCATAATGTAATCATCGCCAGCACCTTGCTTAAGAATCACGAAAGAATAATATATGTTTCGAACAGTTTTCGAAACCAGATTTTAAATTGTAAGGCATTTCCTGATGGAGACGCAAACCTGACAGAAGACTGTCAATAGCAAGAAAAGCGTTCTGAAAAAGAAAATTTGTTCATGCCGAATATAAATTCTAATGGTTGGATACTATTTTACAAAGGTATTTGTGTGGAGTGCAGCCTTGTACGTAAGTGAAACGTGGATGATGAACAGTTCTGTCAAAAAGACAATAGACGCTTTCAAAACGTGGTGATTCATAAGAATGCTGAACATTAGATACGAGGATCGTGTGACTAAAGAAGAGGTACGGAATTAAATAGAGGAGGAAGAGGAAATTACGGCACAACTTTGACAACAATAGGGGTTAGTTGACAGGACGTATTATGGGGCGTCAAAGAGTGAGGACAAAGGGGTTGGTTGATACTATTCTGATAATAATCATCTGTTGAAATACTATTCTACTATTTTATCTGTTAATGTAAGCAGTGAATTTACTCTTCCATGCACTCCTCCACAAAACATTTAAACCAAAACTGAAATCAGCTGAACATCAAATCTTTCAACCACTGTCTGACAACAACTGGATTCACTTTCAACTTTCTATAACTATCACCGGCTAGCCACACACACATACAGATATAAGGAGAACGAAAATAAACAAACATTAGTTTTCAGCATATAATTCTGCAGTTTGCCAACATGTACATAAACAAACCAGACAGGAAGGGACATGAGGTGAACACACTGTAGTTACGACGTCAAATCAGAGTTTTCAGTAAAACGTCTACTGCTAGTGACAGAAGAAAAAAGAGGGAACATGAAAATGTGCCTATGTTCCATAATGTAAGTTTTAGTTCAACCTCCAGCATGTGACCAGGTGAGGGGAAACGTATATGTCCGCCAAAAACTCGATTCACTGAAAGTAATCAGTCATTCACGTAAAAAAAGATGTGAACTGTTTTATAATCTGCGAGTATCACATATCAAAACAAAACTGAATCATTCTAGATTCCACCGAAGATGCCTTAAAGTAAAAGGCGAAATGCGTCTTGAGTCAGTAAAGTACACTGGATAAAGAAAAAAGAAAGGAAATAATCAATAGCCCTACATATTTAGTAAATTACATCTTATGACATACCAGCAAATTAGTTTCGGTTTAACTTGTCATTCGACATGCTATTAATGCCGTTTAAAAAAATTCATCTATCCTTTCTGAAAAACTGTAGTTACTTTCATATCTCGGTAGATAAACAGATTTAGGATATTTATCATGCGACGAAATACATGACTTTTCACAAGTTATCGTTTGCAAAAACACACGTTTCGATTTCTTGAAACGTTTACGAAATTTGCGGCTGATACAACCACATGGTTTACGACGAGCAGGACGAAGTATCGGTCGCGTCGCGAGCGAGCCGCCCTAGTGGGAACCGGCCTTTAGACTGACCGCGTGGCGCGTTGTTACTTGGCGAGGGGAGAGCTGTTAGCCTTTGGTCTCGCTTTTCAAATCTGGAAGATTGCTTTGCCTTGTCGTAGCAAGGAATGCAAAACTTTGGCAGATTTTTCTTTTAGCAAATTTCTGTAGCAGACTTGGATCCGCTGGAAGAGCGCCACACAAAGGTGTCGATAAGAAGTGAGCACTCGCTTCTGTATGAATGTCTGTTTGCCTTCAGCTGTGCCTGTATAAGCTTTCACCATTCTAAATATTTAGAGCCTTGCCTTCTCGTAAATTTTCCTTACTTTCCGTGTCTTTCGTCCGTGGGGAGCCAACCACGTGGCAGAACATTATAGTTGTTGGGCTACCGGCATCACTAACTGTCCGATCGCATGTTTGTTTTAGAAAATGTTAACATGATTGTATGATGTGATATTGTTGGAATTCGGCACTATACCTAGAAACTGTGCCTCCACAAACCACGTGTTATCAGGAATCGTGTATATGCCTCACATCCTTAGTTTAGGAATAAATGATTTTATCTACAATTTTCTCTTGTGTTCCGAGATTACGTTTTTGCGCCTAAGCCACTCACCTCGTAGCTTTCCCATTAGCACATCCAATGCGTTTCCTTACGCACAGGTCCAGTGATTAGTCTCCTCTTGTATTTTATAACAAATGCTTTAGATTAAGTCATATTTTCAGGTGTGTTGCTGGGAGCTGATCTTATGCAGTGTTCATGCATTTTCTATTTTATTTTAAATGTTTAATTGTCGTGAACAGTGCACGGGCAATACTATTAATTACATCGTATCCGCTGTGAGCGACCTCACAACGTATGCATTTTTGTGAGTTTTTGGTCTGTGATCAAATTAATTTATTTTCCGACTCGACCAAATCTTTGATTAGTTGTGTAGTTTGAGTCGGTGGCGACCCTATTCTTCTCACGTTGATTTCATAAGCAATAAGTATTTCCATTCCCAATAATAAGGAATAACCCGTAGTAACGTGGTTAGTTACAACGTTCCAAAATTTCCAGTTATTTTCGGTCACCCCGTATATTCATTTGTATCCCATAACCTCACGTTCACCTTTCACTACTCGGCCAAGCGGCATTACCCTAATATTGCCATTACGCCTATTGCGGACACACCTCAATTTCACGGTAAGGTTCCCTGCCATTTCGTTCTTTTGACGTGCACTGTAGATCGAGCTATACTTGGCAAGTGGTCTTACGGTATATACCAAACCAAAGGGTATTTCGTGAACCACACAAATTTAGCCCTTAACCGTTACAGTCGCGAACAATGTGTGGGAAGAACAACTACTGGTAAACCTCAGCATCGCCCTTAGCTCTCTAAATTTGTGCTCATTGGTGTTCTCGCTAGATATACAGCGCCGCAAAATAAAAATAACCTGCATAACCTGCCTCAGTTGAGGATGGTGTAAGTTGGGTAGCACATCTTAAGGTATGTGAAATGGTTTTTCCATGTCAGTTTTATTTTGCCATCCTCCGTATTGTTGTTATTCCACCAACTGCGACATGGTCGCGTATACAGTGATCCAATACTGTCAAATGTTTTTTATTCCAGCCTTTGATCACAATATCAATTCTTTAGACGATAACCGGTTTCAGTCCGTAATGACCATCCTCAGGACATGGTGTAAAAAAGATCTGAGGATGGTCATTACGGACTGAAACCGATCATCGTCTAAAGAATTGATATTGTGATCAAAGACTGACATAAAAAACAGTTGTTGTTATTGTTATTGTTGTGATCTTCAGTTTAAGGACTGCTTCGATGCAGGTCTCCACGCTACTCTATCCTGTGCAAGCCTATTCATCTCCAAGTAACCCTGTACGTAGGAGGAATCAATATGTTGGTTGACTCTTCTGGAAACACACACATTCGGAATTTTGTAAGTCAACCAATTCTTCCCGTGTGACGCCACCCTTGTAGCGTCTGTCACTGGAATCGAATGAACATCTCCAAGATAATTAGCTTTTTATACCTGGGATCCACAGTCAAGCAGAACATTATGAAAGACATCGTATTTACGCCAGTGACTGTAACACTTTCTTTATTTCACGATTGCAATTTCGGCCCTAGGCCATTATCAAGTGAAGATGTTATGGCTATTAGGCCATGTAAACCTAAAATAAGCTGACACATTTATATGTCGTTGTCATTGCTATTAAATACATTGGTGAAATAAAGAAAATGTTACAGTCACTGGCGTAAATATGATGTCTTTTATAAAATCTCCGAGATAATCTCGCTGCTTACGGAACGTGGTGCTCCTCTTTGCATCGTTTTACTGTCTTTATTAATCCTGCCATGGAAGAGCGTAAAACTTAGGAGTAATATTCAAAATACGATAGCCTGAGTGTCCTGTATGCCACTTTCCTTCGTGGATAAGTTACATTGCCATCGGATTCTCCCAATAAATCTCAGCGTGGAATCAACTTTACCTACAACTAATTACATTTCCGTACCTCAGTCGGTAAAAAAGGAACCTTTATAGGATAGTTTTGTTGTCAGTCTGCCTGTCTGTCTGTCTTTCAGAACCCTTTTTCACAGGAAATTTATGTCACTAAAGTCTACGGTCCATCGGGGGTATAATAAACTTTAACGTGTCTAAGATGTGGCTATTTATGACACATATTTTGATACTCCCAAACTCAATCATTAAAGCCTTTAGGGTACTTCCCCATAGCAAAAAGTCATGAGGTTAGGCAACAAGAAAAGTTTCACACTACAAGTAAAGGAAAAAATCAGAAAATTGATAATTTGTACTTATATCACACGAAAAAAATATTTACGTTGTCATTGTTATCTGACATCAGACTTGAAATTAAAACATACTCGAAAGCGTTGGAATCCCTGGGACCGATGTCTTGCCAGTATTACTGTCGACAACAGGCAAGGATCGTCAAGATACTCGATTCCCTGAAAGGATGAACTGTCTATACACACAATTATGTTTGCACGGAACACTCATTGCGCGAGTAATATTTGCACGTGGTCAGTGTTTTTATGTGATTCTTGCCCTTGAAGTACCTCCCTCTCAGTGCTTACTCCGGATTATTCTCCGGGTTTCCAGAGATTTGTAACCAACAGTAATTGATCTCTTTGCCTATATGTGCACATTACGTTCCATTAATTGATGTTCACCGTAAATTGCTTGTTCCGACCGTAATCTTCCAATTTCTGCAGGTTTTTTTTTTTTGCATTTCTGCTTTTGCAAACTTCCTACAGAAAATAAAATCATCTGCTAACAGCCCGACAGTGCTTCAGGCGCTCACCAGATCACTTAGTGTATACAGCGAAGAGCCGAAGAAATTGGTACACCTGCCTAATGTCGTGTATGGCACCCGCGAGCACGTAGAAGTGCCGCAAGACGACGTGGAATAGACTCGACTAACGTCTGAAGTATTGGTGGAGGGAAATGACACTGTGAATCCTGGAGAACTGTCCATTTATCCATAAGAGTAGGAGGGAGTGGAGATCTCTTCTCAACAGCACGTTGCAGGGCATCCCAGATATGCTCAATAATCTGCATCTACACCTACATCCATACTCCGCAAGTCACCTGACGGTGTGTGGCGGAGGGTACCTTGAGTACCTCTATCGGTTCTCCCTTTTATTACAGTCTCATATTGTTCATGGAAAGAAAGATTGTCGGTATGCCTCTGTGTGAGCTCTAATCACTCTGATTTTATCCTCATGGTCTCTTCGCGAGATATACGTGGGAGGGAGCAATATACTGCCTGACTCCTCGGTGAAGGTATGTTCTCGAAACTTCAACAAAAGCCCGTACCGAGCTACTGAGCGTCTCTCTTGCAGAGTCTTCTACTGGAGTTTATCTATCATCTCCGTAACGCTTTCGCGATTACTAAATGATCCTGTAAGGAAGTGCGCTGCTCTCCGTTGGATCTTCTCTCTCTCTTAGACCTTCGACCCCGAAAGCCCATATCGATGATGTTTCGTTGAATGTTTCGCACGCTGACACTTGTTGATGGCCCAGCATTGAAATCTTGAGCAATTTGCGGAAGGGCTGCACTTCAGTCACGTTGAACGATTCTCTTCGGTCGTCTTTGGTCCCGTTCACGCAGGATCTTTCCCAGCCGCGGCGATGTCGGAGATTTCATGTTTTACCGCATTCCTGATATTCAGAGTACACTCGTGAAATGGCAGTACGGGAAAATCCTCACTTCATCGCTACCTCGGAGATGCTGCGTCCCATCGCTCGTGCGCTGACTGTAACACCACCTTCAAATTCACAAATTTTGATAACCTGCCATTGTAACAGCAGTGACCGATCTAACCATTGCGCCGAACACTTGTCGTCTTATATAGGTGTTGCCGACCGCAGCACCGTATTCTGACTGTTTACGTACCTCCGTATTTGAATACGCATGGCTATACCAGTGGTTTTGCGCTTCAGTATAGTAATAGCCCTATAACATTAGAAACCGTAACAGCAACAAACTCAGAACTCTGGCAGCCATTATTAATATTTCAGTAAGCTCTACTGGTTCTCTCTATCTACTGACTATGGTTATGAGAGTGTCTATTCGAGGTGAATCTTTTCTTTCTGTCGTTCCTGTTTATGTTGCGGATATCAATCTTTCTGATACTTTTCCTTACTGGGGGATCTTCCCTTTTTAATAATTCTGTACACAACTTTGTGTGGATTGTCTGTTCTACCAGTCGACTCACGAACTATGTCGAGTTTCTTCATTTGTGATCCACAGCTTCGACGTAATTTCTGAGTTTTGCAAAAACAGACATAATGTCTTATGGGATAACAGCAATCAGTGATTTTATAATGTTACTTAAAATCCGTCTTGATTGCAAATTTTTTTTTATTATTCATATGACCGGTTTCGGTTCATTCAGAACCATCTTCAGATCTGATATTTCAGTTACAGGACGTAGCATGTGAAAGTTGCTGGATTTGGACGGGTTACTCCTGTAACTGAAATATCAGATCTGAAGATGGTTCTGAATGAACCGAAACCGGTCATATGAATAATAAAAAAAATTTGCAATCAAGACGGATTTTAAGTAACATTATAATTTCTGAGTGATAATTCATTACTGAGAAAATAACTCACGGCTTCGCTGTCTGTAGGTAGTACGCTCAGCTTACCCTTCAAGGAGGAGGAACGTTCACCGCAGGTAATAAGGACGAAACTCCATCGGCATTCATAACAAACTGAACAGTAACATGTGTAGCACGTAGCCTGTAATTCTCTAGTCGTTGTTGTTGTTGTTGATGATGATAATGTTGTGGTCTTCTGTCCGAAGACGGGTTCGATGCACATCTACTCTATCATGGTCAAGCCTCTTCATCTCCGAGTAACTCCTGCAACCTACATCCTTCAGAATCTGCATACTGTATTCATGACTTGGTCTTCCTCGGACCGAATGGCCGGGTGCGGGTGGCACAGCCTCGCCTGTTGTTAGGCTCCCCACCTCATCGCATACGTCAACATCGGGTCCTCCCCACGGCGGGCGGAAGCCTTATAACACGACCGTTCGCCGATTTGCGGGGGAGGAATGTGGTGTCACCGCCAGACACCACACTTGCTAGGTGGTAGTTTTAAATCGGCCGCGGTCCATTAGTACATGTCGGACCCGCGTGTCGCCACTGTGTGATCGCAGACCGAGCGCCACCACGAGGCAGGTCTCGAGATACGGACTAGCACTCGCCCCAGTTGTACGGACGACGTAGCTAGTGACTACACTGACGAAGCCTCGCTCCTTTGCCGAGCAGATAGTTATAATAGCCTTCAGCTAAGTCCATGGCTACGACCTAGCAAGGCGCCATTAGCCTTACATAGCTTGTATCTAAAGAGTCTCACTTGTATCGTCAAGAGCGATGTATACAACAAGGATGGATTAACGTTAAGTATTCCAGAAGCTACGTACTTTTCTTTATAGCATTCATTACGTATCCTGTTACAGACCTATCTCTTGCCTGCGTGAACTAAACGCGTGCCTTTCGGCTACTTCCGTGGCGTGGCTGTCTTGCTACGCCACAACAGACCTTACAGGGGCACCAGAACAGCGCTAACGACACCTTTTGGTGCATTTAACTGTCTAGATCCTGGGTAGCCTTTCTAAAGAATTGCCCCACTTGAGCTGTCTGCTGTGTATCAGTGTTGGAGTCGGCGACCCAAGGAAGGTGAACATATCCGTCGTTCCGGTTGCAGACGTCACTGAAATAACTATCCACATCTGGACTTCCGCATGAGACGAGTGGACATTGGCGACTGCAATCTCTTTTAGGAGAAAAGTAGCACCCGGAGTGCCATCTGGTGACCATCATGAATCATTTTGTGGAGACAAGGGCACAAGTAAAGCTGCAGCCTTCCTCTCGTACTCACTGCTGCCTAGCCTACCGCCGACAGCGTCATGTGTTAACGGCGATAAGATCGTCTGGGTCATAGAGCGAAACTTTTGACTATAACCTCGCATGTAGTAAGAAATTTTGGAACAATTTCTAAAAGTTCTGTGAAGGTACAAAGTCTATATACGAGGGGCGTTCAAATAGTAATGCAACACGTTTTTTTCTCAGCCAATTTTGGTTGAAAAATACGGAATTTATTGTGGGACATCGTGGAATATTCCCGCTTCAGGCGTTGTTCCTATGGGTATCGGCACTATACGAAGCCTTCAAAATGCCGTCTGAAACGGAGGTGCATTCCAAGCAGAGAGCTGTCATCGAGTTTATTTTAGCGGAAAACCAGAGCATCATAGATATTCACAGGCGCTCGCAGAATGTCTACGGAGACCTGGCCGTGAACAAAAGCACGGTGAGTCGTTGGGCGAGACGTCTGCCACCATGGCAACAAGTTCGCGCAAAGCTGTCTAGTCTCCCACGTGACGGCCGATCACACGCAGCTCTGACTGCTGCAATGAAGAAACGACTATCGTGATCCTCGCACCAAAAATGCAAACGAGCTTATCTTTCTCCGTGAAACACAAGGCTCCACCCAAGTCTGCGCACCAGGGAGGAACTCACAAAACTTCATGGTACTGTTCTTCCATACCCGACCTACAGCCCGGATCTCGCACCTTCCGAGTCCTATCTGCTCGGTCAAATGAAAGATGCGCTCCACGGAAAGCAGTATGTGGATAATGGGGAGGTCATTGATGCAGCAAGACGTTGGCTCCGGCATCGACCAGTAGAGTGTTACCGTGCAGGGATGCACGCCCGTCCAGTAATGTGGGGAATGGCCCCCGGTGGCCGATCGGTTCTAGGCGCTTCAGTCCAGAACCACGTGACTGCTACGGTCGCAGGTTCGTATCCTGCCTCGGGCATGGATCTGTGTGATGTTCTTAGGTTGTTAGGTTTAAGTAGTTCTAAGTTTAGAGGGCTGATGACCTCAGATGTTAAGTGCTTAGAGCCATTTGAACCAATTTGAATGGCCGCCGCACTGAACGCAAATTATGTTGAAAAACAGAGATTTGTAGCCACAAGAGTGGTAAATAATATGATGTATTGGAATACTGTATAAAATCAACCTGCTTTCAGAAAAAAATGTATTGCATTACTTACTGGACACCCCTCGTGTAACAGGTCTCTTTCGAGTGGTGGGTATCAAAGCTAGTCACACACAATAACACAGTGACACGAATCCATCTATTAGGCGAATCTCCGATCTCAGCGATATAGTAACCCGCAGATCTCACCGGCCTACCTTCCGCTGCACGAGTTCCTCCGACGTTGCACTCCTGGTGGTATATTCCTGTACTCCGAATTAAATACATCGCCTTGCGTAAGAGTAAAGCACTCAAACGGTATGATCGGACGTTAGTGTAACTGTGGTGTCGCCGCAAGGCACCACACTTGCTACGTTGTAGGCTTCAAATCGGCCGCGGTCCGTCAGTACACATCGGACCCGCGAGTCGCCACTGTCGACGCTAGCAGACCGAGCTCCGCCACTCGGCTGGTCTTACAAGACAAGCTAGCTCACTGCTCAGTTCTGCAGCCGACTTTAACAGGAATGGTTCACTTGGTATGGCTTCAGAGATCTCATTTGGAGAGACACTAGTTAGCATAACCTTCGGCTAAGTCAGTAGCTACGACCTAGCCAGGCGTCACATAATAGTTTATGCATTGACAATTGATCTACACTCCTGGAAATGGAAAAAAGAACACATTGACACCGGTGTGTCAGACCCACCATACTTGCTCCGGACACTGCGAGAGGGCTGTACAAGCAATGAACACACGCACGGCACAGCGGACACACCAGGAACCGCGGTGTTGGCCGTCGAATGGCGCTAGCTGCGCAGCATTTGTGCACCGCCGCCGTCAGTGTCAGCCAGTTATCCGTGGCATACGGAGCTCCATCGCAGTCTTGAACACTGGTAGCATGCCGCGACAGCGTGGACGTGAACCGTATGTGCAGTTGACGGACTTTGAGCGAGGGCGTATAGTGGGCATGCGGGAGGCCGGGTGGACGTACCGCCGAATTGCTCAACACGTGGGGCGTGAGGTCTCCACAGTACATCGATGTTGTCGCCAGTGGTCGGCGGAAGGTGCACGTGCCCGTCGACCTGGGACCGGACCGCAGCGACGCACGGATGCACGCCAAGACCGTAGGATCCTACGCAGTGCCGTAGGGGACCGCACCGCCACTTCCCAGCAAATGAGGGACACTGTTGCTCCTGGGGTATCGGCGAGGACCATTCGCAACCGTCTCCATGAAGCTGGGCTACGGTCCCGCACACCGTTAGCCCGTCTTCCGCTCACGCCCCAACATCGTGTAGCCCGCCTCCAGTGGTGTCGTGACAGGCGTGAATGGAGGGACGAATGGAGACGTGTCGTCTTCATCGATGAGAGTCGCTTCTGCCTTGGTGCCAATGATGGTCGTATGCGTGTTTGGCGCCGTGCAGGTGAGCGCCACAATCAGGACTGCATACGACCGAGGCACACAGGGCCAACACCCGGCATCATGGTGTGGGGAGCGATCTCCTACACTGGCCGTACACCACTGGTGATCGTCGAGGGGACACTGAATAGTGCACGGTACATCCAAACCGTCATCGAACCCATCGTTCTACCATTCCTAGACCGGCAATGGAACTTGCTGTTCCAACAGGACAGTGCACGTCCGCATGTATCCCGTGCCACCCAACGTGCTCTAGAAGGTGTAAGTCAACTACCCTGGCCAGCAAGATCTCCGGATCTGTCCCCCATTGAACATGTTTGGGACTGGATGAAGCGTCGTCTCACGCGGTCTGCACGTCCAGCACGAACGCTGGTCCAACTGAGGCGCCAGGTGGAAATGGCATGGCAAGCCGTTCCACAGGACTACATCCAGCATCTCTACTATCGTCTCCATGGGAGAATAGCAGCCTGCATTGCTGCGAAAGGTGGATATACACTGTACTAGTGCCGACATTGTGCATGCTCTGTTGCCTGTGTCTATGTGCCTGTGGTTCTGTCAGTGTGATCATGTGATGTATCTGACCCCAGGAATGTGTCAATAAAGTTTCCCCTTCCTGGGACAATGAATTCACGGTGTTCTTATTTCCATTTCCAGGAGTGTATATGTGTGAAGCAATCAGAATTGTAAGGAAGTACTCGCAGTTCAGTCTATAACTGCACTTGTAAATATTATTGTACAAAGTCAGGATCGACTTTCACCATTGATGCTGAATTAAAGCTAAGAATTTAATTGTATTCCTGTCTACTAACTTTCTAATCACCTAAGATGTTCCAGATACCTCCCATCAAGTATAGTTCATTAATCCTCACGTCAGCCTACGTGATCAACGTGTGCAATTAACGGCCACACCTCGTTATCAGACAAATTGCATGACTCAGCCTGGTCACCCTTTCTCCATGAGGCCCGTTAGTTCCACCTCATACATAAGAGTAACAACATCGGCTTGTGTGTCAATGATTAAAGCTGCAGTTCTTGTGACATGCAGAATGGCCATCATATTGTACTAGTGTTGTTTGTATTTGCTGTTGTTACCAAGTTCTGGTAGAATATATAAGGATTAACATGTCCGCCAACGGATGATATCGATAGCGGCACGGAGGCGTTACAGCTCAGGAGTGAAGTGCACCACGAGAGGCGTGGGGTGCGGGTCACATGGATTCAAATACTCACAGCAACATGCCAAGGAAGCCATTGTGGCTCAGTCGTAAATAGTGCTTTACAATAGTGAGTCCCTCTAACTCCCAGCTTCTTTAAGTATACCGACTCTGCTGTGGACTTTGACTTTCTGGATATCAGTATTGGCATTTCTTCTATTCCACTTGCGACAAAATTGGCCTAGTTCAACCCTTACATGGATAAAATTTACGTTGCAGTTATTCGAAAAATAAAAGGTCAAAACCTATCTTCCTTAGTGATAAATAAATACACTTTCAGTGCAAAATATTTTAAGCCGACCGATTTTGAAAACTGATGAAGTGGGACACATGTGTACCATGAACGTAACTAAATCGTTGTTTTCTAGTGAACTTGGGATTCTGAGAGGTAAAAAGTCTATTTCGTTTTAGAAAGATTTTATCAGGATTGAAATTATAGAAAAAAGTGTAATTAATCAGAAGCAAAACATATTTACTCTCCAGACAACGAAAAACATGAAATATCACGAGCAAGATCTCAACGTAACATTTACAGAGAGCTTTGAGATATAACACATCAGTCTTTTCGATATTCTACGAAGTTTTCTGGGCTATGTATGTCCCGTTACTTATAAATTATATACAAACCAGCAGAATTACTGCGGCGTGTAGTGATGTTTCATATAACGTCTTGACGTGTAAGAAAATACTTACTTGAGACAGTCTTGGAATCGAAAAGGTGGTGGTCTGATTCGGTTTTCGTGAAATAGTCATACTATAAATACACGCCGCCCCGTATGATCGCTCGCACCTTCTGTACATCCGCCCCATGATCCGCAGTATTTTTCCTCCAAGTTCCGAAAACAACTCGGTACACGCTAGCGCTAGACGGATATGAGACATAGACGTCCCAACGCTTAAATCTGCATATTGCTTTAGTTAGACCTATGTAGCCGATCAACCGAGCAATGGTTAAAGATTGCACGGACACAATAGTATCGATGAGTTCTTACTACATCATGTTTACGGCGACGTCTTCAAGACCAGCGCCCGTGTTATGGGCCCGAAGTTTTCGGACATTTGGCAGCAAGAAAAACCTACAAGAGCAAAAACTGCAGCATGAACAGCTGGTTGTTCTGCTGCAACGCGAGTTTCAGCAGCAAGAACTACGCCAGTCGGTGGTTGCGGCTGTGCCCCCACCGAGTCTTCGGAATGCTGGGATGTCCACCTCCGCCGTTTTGAACTGCAGTGTTTTGCTTATGGCCATTCTGGTAGGCAGCAAAGTCTTCTATGTATGAAGTGCTGCAGAAACTGCAACTGCTCTCAGGTCCTAGAGACTTGTGTTCCAATTATCTGCGTGCTTTCTTAGCCGAATCCTACGGCCAGCAGACACACCTTGTAGCAACTAGGCTCCATTTTAATCAGTTTCATAAACATCATGTGGCAATATTTAGTGAAACATATTTAATGATGGAAAATTGCGGAAAGTATCTAATATATGAAAATTATTTTATCTGCAAATTTCTAATGGCATGATCTTTGAACATTGACTCTATTAAATGAAACCAACCTTGTTGCAGAAATGCTCATTCACAGTGACTATTCATTACTTGTCGAAAATGTGTTCACATCTAACTTATTTCACTGCACGGAACAACGAAATCTTCCAAATGAGTTCTGTAATTCGGTACTGATAATGTCTTACGTGCAACGGACGCTGGGTTCTGTTCTGTATAGGCGTACGTAGCTACCAACGACAATGCTGTTTCGACGCAATAACCTGGAAGAGAAAATAGCAACGATAATTTACCGCTTGTCAAGGAAGGCGACACTCTAACCACTCATCGTTCTGTTCACTTGCTAACAATGATCTTACTACTCAATCCATTCAAAATGTGTGCCACTTAGGAAAGTGGAGAGGATAGTTTAAATGAAAATAAAATGAAACGAGAACTCATTTAATTTTCACATAATTGAAAATTTAACATTTAAACTCCCCTCTAATAAAATTAATCGTTCTTCCTAACCACCACGTGAGGGGCGGAGTGGTTAGCACAGTGGACACGCTTTCGGGAGGTCGACGGTTCGAACCCGCATCTGGCCAACCAGATTTAGGTTTTCCGTAATTTCCCTAAATCGCTCCAACCAAATGCCGGGTTGGTTCCTTTGAAAGAGCGCGGCCGATTTTCTTCCCCGTTGTTGTCACAATCCGAGGTTGTGCTCCGTCTCTAATGACCTCGATGTTGACGGGACGTTAAATGCAATCTTCTGTCCTTCTTCCTTTCTTTTTAACCCTATCACAGACGCCAAGCATTGGTTCAAATGGCTCTGAGCGCTATGGGACTTAACTTCTATGGTCATCATTCCCCTAGAACTTAGAACTACTTAAACCTAACTAACCTAAGGACATCACACACATCCATGCCCGAGGCAGGATTCGAACCTGCGACTGTAGCGGTCGCGCGGTTCCAGACTGAAGCGCCTAGAACCGCTCGGCCACACTGGCCGGCACCAAGCATTGCTGAAGTATAAAACTGCTATCAGTTTTACTTTTAAACTGTTAAAGCCAGACCACCCTTTCACTAATGAAACTTCCCCTTAGAAAAATTTATGAATTACTGTGCTGGTAAACCTCTACGTTATTTGATTTTCCAACAGCTGAGCAAAACTGAACGTACTCAAACATTTCTCTCTTTACTTATTCTGATCAACACTAAACAGACACACAATATTTTTAGCGCAACGCAGTCTGAATTTCATTAAGCCCTACAAAAGAATGGCCCTGACTAACAATAACCTATACCTTCCATGAATCACAAAAATCCTCGTTAACGGTACTCAAACTACAGCAATACAGCGAGCTCCAATACTGCCAGCTAAATAAAAGATCCTAACTACTGAAGGCACTAACTACTGATAGGCATAGTTAGCAAATGAAAGATTTTGATGGAGAACAAACAATGTATTTACCTTAATAGTGTTCAAAAGTCATAATATATATATCAGTTTATGACATCCAGTCTTTCAAATTTCCTTTTTCTGACACACGTCCAGATCGTCCGCTCTCAAAACTCTGCCGTCTCTCTCCCCACATTCACCACTGCTGCCGGCTCACCTCCAACTGCGCAACGCTACGCGCTGTTCACATCCAGCTGCCCAACACTACAATAGTGAATATTCCAACTATGCAAACCAGCCACAGACTGCACACAGCACAGCCAGTGATTTTCATACAGAGCGCTACGTGGCGTTACCAACATAAAAACCTACAGCCTACTTACACTAACAGAAGTGGGTGGGACTCCCTGACATCTTGTGTATATGACTCATGGCTGGCTCTGAGCACTATGCGACTCAACTGCTGAGGTCATCAGTCGCCTAGAACTTAGAACTAATTAAACCTAACTAACCTAAGGACAGCACACAACACCCAGCCATCACGAGGCAGAGAAAATCCCTGACCCCGCCGGGAATCGAACCCGGGAACCCGGGCGTGGGAAGCGAGAACGCTACCGCACGACCACGAGATGCGGGCTATATGACTCATAAACTGTCCTTTAGCTAACACTTGAAATCACTGAACAGTGAAATTAACAAACTTCAATAATCACTAAACGTATGCAAAGCAATGCGACGGATACCTTTTGGTTGCAGGCCTGGGCGACCGAGCGGTTCTAGGCGCTACAGTCTGGAACCGCGCGATCGCTACGGTCCCAGGTTCGAATCCTGCCTCGGGCATGGATGTGTGTGATGTCCTTAGGTTAGTTAGGTTTAAGTAGTTCTAAGTTCTAGTGCTTAGATCCATTTGAACCTTTTGGTTGCTGACTCACTTATATGTCAAAACCAAATTCCAAAAACCTTTCTTCCTATAATATTCAATTTTTAGCTGTTGTCCGTTTCTCAAAATTTCTCATTTTCAAAAGAGAATCACTTGATCTGACCCAGAGTTCCTCAGCTAAGCCAGTCCATCTCTGTCATACAGTATCTCTCCCAAGCCTCGACGAGAACTGGCTCTCCCCGCCGCTGGTGTTCCGCCTATCGCACGCTTTTTCACTCTACAGTACTTTCCTAATACTAAAAAACATCGTATCTCTTCACGTTCCTCTATCATGTAAAGTAGGAGGCTTTTTCCTTAGACGACTCTACCACACTGACAGTCGTTGGCAGCCTGGGCTGGCAACTTGCAGCGCCTCGCCCAAAAGTGCACTTTCATGTGCCAGAACTGCAGAGTTTCCTATAGAGAAATCATCGATTCGAGATGTGACTGTCCGCCTTGATCCTGTCAGGAAGGTCACAACTAAAGCTTTGGGCAAGTCTTTGTAAAGTGCTTCGGCAGCTCAAAATGCTTTTACAAATGAAATTCAAGTCTCTCAAGTTGTTAGTCGTTGTCGCAAGCACCAGTCTCCTGGTGATACCGACTCATCATCCACTAATTCTCACCGGAACGTCGATGTCTCGTGAGGGACTTAAGTATGTCAAACACCCTGATCCCTCCTCAGCATTGGATGACCTTTTTTGTAATGTTTATTGGGTGAGTCACAAATGTCCTCCCTCCTCAGCTTTGCGACGAATTTCGGTGCCGAAGGCCCACTCGTATACCCTTGATGACTGCACGACACAAAGCTTTATGCCTCGCCCGGGTCCACCAACTCCGACATTGAGTTGTTGATGACTGGAAACATGTTGCCTGGTCGGATGAGTCTCGTTTCAAATTGCATCGAGCGGACGAATGTGTACGGGTATGGAGACAACCTCACGAATCCATGGACTCTGCATGTCAGCAGGGGACTGTTCAAGCTGGTGGAGGCTCTGTAACAGTGTGGGGCGTGTGCAGTTGGAGTGATAGGGAACCCCTGATACGTCTAGATAGGACAGCATCCTGTCTAATCACCTGCATCCACTAATGTCCATTGTGCATTCCGAATGATTTGGGCGAATCCAGCAGGACAATGCGACACCCCACACGTCCAGAATTGCTACAGAGTGGTTCCAGGAACACTTTTCTGAGTTTAAATACTTCCACTGACCACCAAACTCCCCCTAATTGAACATTATTGAGAATATGTGTGATTCCTTGCAACATGCTGTACAGAAGGTATCACCACCTCCTCGTACTCTCACGAAGCACAGCCCTGCAGGATTCATGGTGTCAGTTCCTCGCGGCATTAGTAGAGTCCATGCCACTTCGAATAGCGGAACTTCTGCGTGCTTTGGGGAGGGGAGGGGGGTGGTTCTATGCGATACCAGTCGGGTGTACCAGTTCCTTTGGCCCTTCAGAGTATCACAGGTAGTTTTACTGAAGCTTCCACAATTGTCGTTTCGATGTTGACTACGCGCGAGCAAAACACTGAAAATGGTCTCACAAAACATAACAAAAATGGACCGTCACACCTCAGTAAATGTTTTTTTTACATGGAACGTAGGCCGGTGAAAGGACCAGTTTAGAATACCCATGAAAAAAAATCATCAATTTTTACGAAATTTGCGGTACAGACAACACTACAGAAGGAGTTTTCGCAGCGTGGCGCAGTCCACTCGGGACGGATTGCTGACTTACTACGAAAAACAGGGAAGTGAGGTCGTGCGGCAGACTCTCGCCGAGTCCGACTTCCTTTCGTCAGCGCCTTTCAACGCGAGGCCCTACGATGCCCTTATCTTAATTGGCAAAACTCTCGTTTTAATTGCCTTATTAAAACTGGAGTAACGACCCGGCATTCTGCTTCATTAGAGACGAGGCCGCACGTGGAAATGGGATTCGGTGAGGGGGGAGGGGGTGGAGTGGGGGGTGAAAATACTGTCGACATGGCGCCGCAGGACGGGCAATCTCTTAAAACCGTTCAGTCGGAGAGCGGAGATAAGAAGTTGAAAAGGAATATTTTTTCGGTAACTGGAGCAGCGCACAGGCACGGTGGCGGCGCTATCTTTGCAATATCTGCAGAAGTAATGAATGTCGCAAAACTGTGGTGCGGAAACGCCTTCAGGGTGCAGTAATAAGGGAGGTTAGTCTTCCTCCACTGACTCTACAGGGTGACCTTTCGATCTGTTTGGAAAATAAAACGGCCTACAGATAATGCTGATAATAACCGAAAAATTGTGCACTGTATTTCGCGCAAACTAATATTTATAGAGCTGTCGCTCCAACTTAGACATTTCTCATAGCGTGGTACCAACGTTCCAACACCCACTTCACATGTGTCGAGTGGCATGAGTTTGCTAATCGATAGCGACTGTGGATCGGTTAGCTTCGAGAGTCGATTGCGAAACGGACTGAGGCGGCAATGGGCACTGGTAGTTGGATGGCGGACCACATTGAGACAACAGCAAGGGACGTGTATGCCGACGTCTGAATTGCCACGGCCCACAAGGGATCCGTTTGTTATGTGAGAAGCCTCCAGTGTTCGCTGCGTTTGGAAGTACTTGGCAAATTCTTAATCCACTGGTTTGTTCGAGGAAGCGAACGAAATGAAGCATGGACGTTAATGATATATGAGCCTTTAATGAAAATTTGGGATGTGAGAGTGATGGCTCTGAGCACTATGGGACTCAACTGCTGAGGTCATTAGTCCCCTAGAACTTAGAACTAGTTAAACCTAACTAACCTAAGGACATCACAAACATCCATGCCCCATGCAGGATTCGAACCTGCGACCGTAGCGGTCCTGCGGTTCCAGACTGCAGCGCCTTTAACCGCACGGCCACTTCGGCCGGCTGTGAGAGTGAATTTGTATTCTGAGCTAGTACTGCTGGGCCCATTTGAAGACGTAGCGAAGGTATGTTCCCGAGCACGACAATTCCGAGGATGCTAGTTCGACATTATTTTTACGAGTGAGCAGTGTTTGCCGGCATACCAGCTCCTTTAGTTCATGGGAATGTCACGCAGCCTTGGGTCGGCATTCGTATAATTCATTTGAGAACAGTACATCTGATGAACCCAAATGTCAGGGTAAGACTGCTTGTTGCCACTGCCGTTTTTGGTAGTTGCTCTCGTGTGGTGTATATACTTGTGTGTCACGTGGTCGTCTTGATCTCCGCTAACTTTGCGGGGTAGCAGATGAACAATGTGTATATGTTGCAAATCAAAGCTGTAACAAAACGTTGACGCAGTGGATATACATTTCTTCAGGACGGTCCTATTGGTGATTCCTTCATGTATTGTGTGCTCGCATAAATTTGGATGATGGAACTGTTGAAACAAACTGTATAATCAGTCGGAACACTGGTTCTTCTGCATGGTGTTCGGTTAGAAGTGGCCTTAGGCAGTCAGCTGGAGTGTGGTGTATGTCTCAGTTGCACATGAGCCCTTTTGTATTGACAAATACTAGTTTCCGGTCTTCACTGGTCGGACAGAACCGCTGGTTCGGTAATATGAGTGAAATAGAAGGGCTACCGGCAGACTGATGAGAACTGGGCTTTCACAAAAGGCTTGAAACGCACTCAGGTGGAGACCCTGACAAGCAGCACCATCTCAACGATCATAAATTAGGTTTACACTACTGGCCATTGAAATTGCTACACCAAGAACAAACGCAGATGATAAACGGGTATTCATTGGACAAATATATTATACTAGAACTGACATGTGATTACATTTTCACGCAATTTGTGTGCATAGATCATGAGAAATCAGTACTCAGAACAACTACCTCTGGCCGTAATAACGGCCTTGATACGCCTGGGCGATGAGTCAAACATAGAGAGATCTGGAAAATGTGGTGCCCAGGGCAGCAGTCGAACATTTTCTCTATCCAGAAAGACCCGTACAGGACCTGCAACATGCGGTCGTGCATTATTCTGCTGAAATGTAGGGTTTCGCAGGGATCGAATGAAGGGTAGAGCCACGGGTCGTAACACATCTGAAATGTAACGTCCACTGTTCAAAGTGCCGTCAATGCGCACAAGAGGTGACCGCGACGTGTAACCAATGGCACCCCATACCATCAGCCGGGTGATACGCCAGTATGGCGATGAAGAATACACGCTTCCAATGTGCGTTCACCGCGATGTCACCAAACACGGATGCGACCGCCATGATACTGTAAACAGAACCTGGATTCATCCGAAAAAATGACGTTTTGCCATTCGTGCACCGAGGTTCGTCGTTGAGTACACCATCGCAGGCGCTCCTGTCTGTGATGCAGCGTCAAGGTTAACCGCAGCCATGGTCTCCGAGCTGATAGTCCATGCTGCTGCAAATGTCGAACTGTTCGTGCAGATGGTTGTCTTGCAAACGTACCCATCTGTTGACTCAGGGATCGAGACGTGGCTGCACGATCCGTTACAGCCATGAAGATAAGATGCTTGTGATCTCGATTGCTAGTGATACGAGACCGTTGGGATCCAGCACGGCGTTCCGTATTACCCTCCTGAACCCACCGATTCCATATTCTGCTAACAGTCATTGTATCTCGACCAACGCGAGCAGCAATGTCGCGATAGGCTACAGTCCGACCTTTATCAAAGTCGGAAACGTGATGGTACGCATTTCTCCTCCTTACACGAGGCATGACAACAACGTTTCAGCAGGCAACGCCGGTCAACTGCTGTTTGTGTATGAAGTGTCGCCACGGGCGCCAACCTTGTGTGAATGCTCTGAAAAGCTAATCATTTGCATATCACAGCATCTTCTTCCTGTCAGTTAAATTTCGTGTCTGTAGCACGTCATCTTCGTGGTGTAGCAATTTTAATGGCCAGTAGTGTACTAAAATTTATATCTTGTATTTGATTTGGTGTGGATTCTTACATGGTTAATAAACAGATGTATTTAGTGCAATGAAATTAGATTTGATGGAAGTGTGACTTCTGGTAATTAAGTTTGGGAAGCAGTAAGAATTAGGGCAGAGATCCTCTGAAGTATTATCTATCATACATTTATATAGAGGATCATTTAGTAGCATATGAACTACCTGTGTTAAACATGTACACCAAAAATACTTAAGCAATGTGAAACGGGGAGGACTAAGCTGCTCCTTCTCTGTTTAAGATGTTACTAGTGTAAAAATTTTATAATTATCGTTTTGGTTAAGTGAGTGTTCAGAGAAGTGCATGTTAACCAGAACCTCCGAACTCCGTAAAACGGTTGTTGCTATGGAAATTCATTCAATCCTTAAAACTCAATATTAAATAAATGTTGTTATTTTCTGGGTCTAGGGTGTGACCTTGAAGAGTTAATAAATGTCACAATTACTCATTTACATCGTTTGAATTGTAGAGTACCTATAATTTTCACTACTGTCACACCAGACAGCCGCCTCTGATTTGCGACAAATTCACTCTCCCGGCCTGCAGCTCGTTGTCTGTGCCAAAATTGTATCGTCATGTCCATTGGTTGAGGTAAGCGAAGAGATGAAAATCAGAGGGAGCCAAGACCTGGCTGTATAGAGGGTGGTAACCCTCCCCATCGAAAACTCTTCAGGATTGTCTTCGTTGCCCCTTCATTGTGCCACCGAATATTGTCATGAAGAAGGAAATGCATAATAGTGACGTTATGTGGGCTGCATGGAATCAGGCGAAATCTCTTAGCAGGCACCTCGCACTATTTCCTAGGCACCTTTACGTGCTCACTGTGCGCACAGAACTGGACAGTGTAGCACACGATAAGCATATCAGGGGCACTGCACAACATACCTGCGCAAAGATACGCCGGATTTTCACTGTGGCTTAACTTTCGCGACCGATCGGAGGTTAAAAACAAAAGGAGCTGTCCTGGAAACGTCATACTTCGTCCAGGCATGGCTAACAGAAGTATACTTTTACTTGCCCACGAGATTCGCGTTTGCCTGTACATATATCCACTTGTGGTTGCCTGCCCAGTCACACGCCAGTCTCAGATGTCGTTCCCATAAACTTTGATGTTAATTGTTGGCTAAACGCCGGACGGTGTGGCCGAGCGGTTCTAGGCGCTTCAGTCTGGAACCGCGCGACCGCTAAGATCACAGGTTCGAATCCTGCTTCGGGCATGGATATGTGAGATGTCCTTAGGTTAGTTAGGGTTAAGTAGTTCTAAGTTCTAGGGGACAGATGAAAATGGGTGTGAAATCTGATGGGACTTAACTGCTAAGGTCATCAGTCCCTAGGATTACACACTACTTAACCTAAATTATCCTAAGGACAAACATACACACCCGTACCCGAGGGAGGACTCGAACCTCCGCCGGGACCAGCCGCACAGTCCATAACTGCAGCGCCTAAGACCGCTTGGCTAATCCCGCGCGGCGGGGACAGATGACCTCAGATGTCAAGTGCCATAGTGCTCAGAGCCATTTGGACCATTTGTTGGCTAAACTGTTCCCAAAACAAAATATGTGTCTGTCTGTACTTTCTGAAGGGGACTTCTCTGTACACATCCATAAGTAACTCCTTAGACGGTGTAGCGTCGCGAGTTAATGGGCTGTATCAATGAGTCGTGAAACGGCTCCTGTGTCATTTCGAGCGAGTGTATATTCATGCCACATATGAACTTAAATAAACTATATTAAATGATACTCAATCAGTTTCAAAATCGGTACACTAGTTTTTTTTTATTCAGGAGAAGATTGTATAAAAATTCAACATTCTAAATATCATAGTTTCGGAGATAACTTAAAAAGTCAAAAACCGACACTTAGGGAATTCAGTTCAGTTAGGAACTATAACAGTTTATCTTTTGGTATAATTTGAAAACATCAGTGTGCAGATTTTCATATTAAAACTTTAATTATTTTTCGTTTTCGTAATATAAAAATCAGACAAAATTATAATTTGTGTCTAATATAGATGTGGGGGTAAAAGAGAGTGAGTGAGAGTGTGTATGATGGACATACGTTAAATTCCAAGATTAATTTTATATAACATATTATGTAATCATAGCGTGGGAAAGACAATTGTACCCATTTTGCTGATGACGTATGTCTAAGTGTACTTGCTTTTGTAAGGAGGCAGCCAGAATAGCCGTTTGCAGAGCCATAACTTTCTAAATTTATTTCAAGTTTAGTTTTCCTTGTGTTTGATTTGTTAATCATTATATCAATATTTGCATGTTGGAATGACGTAAATGCATCTGTGAATAGTGATCGACACAGCCCAGTTTTGACGTGAGAATGATCTCGAACAACGATTCTGATTGGCCAGTCAAACAAATCAACCAGTCAGAGTTAAGCAGTTCCCGCGCACTGTTAGGTAGTTATACTGGAAGAGAAGGAGACTAAAGAGGAGTCGCTAGTCAGCTATCGGACGTGCGAGTCATGTTGAACGCTTCCGTCTTTATTATGTGAAAAATGAAGAAATAATTGGCTTCTCGTGTCCAAATTATGTAGCCGTAATAGCAGTTGCATTTACAGACAGTTATGTGAAGTTTGGAAGTTTAAGAATTGTTTTGTTGGAAAGTTAGCCGCGTGTGAACTTTCGGTCTGTGTAAAAACTCGGCGTGGCGTGTTCTGTATTAATTATAGAATATTTGGCGAGCATGTTTTGCTGTAAAGACCACTGAAAAAGACTGAATGTAAAACTCAGAGTAGCGGATCAGTGACTGTGAGATCGTGTAGTCAAACGGATCGGACTTGTGCAAAATTTTGGCTGCTTTGCATGTTAATTTTGTGGTTTGACTGAGAATTAAGAATGAAAGAATAGTTATTCAATAAATAAGGACTTGCTAGCGCGTAAATTTGTGTTATTCATTAACAAACATTACTAGTCAGGAAATATTAGGACACATATTTTAGTCGAAATGCACCACATTACCGCCCGAAATTATGTTGAATCACAATACAGGAACTGCTACGAGAGTTAACGCGGACTCTGCAGGACACATGTTAGGCAACGTCTTTCTTCAACGCTGCTTTTCCGTCGTCTTGTAAGTATCTACGCATGCAGAGTAAAGAGTAAAGGGACAGTGAGCGGACGCCGTACTGAGGTAGGTGGACCTTAAATTTGAACAGTACGACGAGCGACGAGTAACAAACAACCCACCCCGCCGCAACGGAGTCCCCCAGAAATGTTGCGACAAGCTTCGAGAGGCTGTAGAGGGTGTATTAAGGGAGAAATCGAAGATAGGAACCTGTACCCGGAAAAGTTATCTAACGACGTTACAGAGTGTCGATGTTCTAGGCTCCGCCACCTGCCACTAGGCAGCGTCTTCGTCAGGAAACGTGGCTTCGTATGCTGACAGATAGTATGTGGAATGTCTGACAATGTCATTTGTTAGTCAGTGACAACAGCCAGTGGAGAAAACGGAGATAGCTACTGCGTAGACAGGCCTTGTCTTCTGCCACTGTGCTGCTCTTCCCGATTTTGTGGATGACGGTTTCGGACGCAGTTTTCCATCTGCAGTTTCTATCTCTCCTGTATAACGAAAAGCGTTGGAAGTACTAGAGGGTTCCAGGAAGAAAATAAACATCAGATGGAAACTAGCGTCGGAAACCGTCATCCACCAAGACAACAGAGCATCGCATTCGTAAGAGACCTTACTACGCAGCAGCTAGCTGCATCTTCTCCGTTGGTGATCGTGGCAAACGCCGGCGCCTATAACTTCGAAGCTCTGTAGCGCCGTTGGATGAAGTTTTAGGACACAGGTTCCTATCCCCTATTCGTTCATCGAGACACCGTCTACAACCTCTTGAGGTTTTCACAACATTTCTGGGAGACTCTGTATAAAGTCTGGTGAAAATAAAACTAGCGCAGAAAATATTACTTGCAACCTACGACAGACAATCCAAGCTACGATCTCATGCACACCGGCTACCCATGACGTATGTTGGATTGCCTGTCTTAGGGTGCAAGTAATATTTTCTGTGCTAGTTTTATTTTGGCTACCCTATGTGTTATATGGTATCATTAATCCAGACTTAGTTCTCCTCTACCCTACAAGGCCCAACAGTCGCTTCCCTACAGACTTTTCATTACGCGAACTACAAAATCGCTCCAAGAAATTCTTGCAACATTTAGGCACCTGTGTACCACAATCAGAATTCAGGCAGTTTCAATTGCCATTTCCTCCTCCACTAATCGCAGTCTCCAGAATAAAGCTGCTTCCTGCCAGGGTTTCCTACAAGTTTATTTTCAGCTGTATCTGCAAGACATTTGCCATTCTGGGAGAAACCACTCTCATTTGAGCCAGCATATAGATACCAACGTCAGTCTATGTAGAAGGATCAGGGAAAGGCCCGCACATCTTGAGGCAGCACGAAAGTTCTCGGCTCCCAGACACCTGCCAGCACAACTCTCACTTCGTCATAGTCTTTGTCTGCTACTCCGTTAGCCTAATTGCTCTTTTTGGTCCCTCCATTTTCTGGTTTGAGTGGTCAGTGATTGTCTAATAAGCCTGCACAGGTCGCTGCCATCGCAAAATTTAAACATGTCGAGAATCGAACCCACAACCTTCCAGAATACTGAAAGGTGCACCTCCACGTCGCACATCGTTGACAGTGCGTGGAGTTCTCTTCCGCGGTCGCGAGGTCTTCGCGCGACACCATGGGAGCTCCGCGGAAGCTGGGGAATAGATGTTTCACGTAGTCCGTGTTCTTGCTTTTCTTGGACGCGCTGTAACACAAAAAAATAAAAACAAAAATCTTTGAGTATAGACACGCAAAATCTATAACTACGGACAGGAAAATTTCGCCTACACAATAAAGCGAAAAATAACGTAATATCTTCGATATTTAGCGACATATCACGAAATCGGCGGTTTTTACGAAATGTCCTGAAATGTTGTAAATCTCAGGGCGGTAGTTTACCTACATTGGTAGCTGGTAGTTGCCGAATGCTGAAATTTCATGTTGATTTTTTCCTGTAACATAGAGAATTGTTGTTGTTGCGGTCTTCAGTCCAGAGACTGGTTTGATGCAGCTCTCCATGCTACTCTCTCCAAGTAACTACTGCAACCTCCTTTCTTCTGAATCTCTGAATCTCTTGGTCTCCATCTACAATTTTTACCCTCCACGCTGTCCTCCAGTACTAGATTGATCATCCCTTGATTCCTCAGAACATGTCCTACCAACCGATCCTTTCTTCACCTCAAGTTGTCCACAAACTCCTCTTCTCTCCAATTCTATTCGTACCTCTTCATTAGTTACGTGATCTACCCACCTAATCTTCAGCATCCTTCTGTAGCACCACATTTCGAAAGCTTCTATTCACTTCTTGTCTGAACTATTTATCGTCCATGTTTCACGTCCATATATGGACACTCCATACAAATACTTTTAGAAAAGACTTCCTGACACTTAAATCTATACTCGATCTTAACAAATTTCTCTTCTTCAGAAACACTTTTCTTGCTATTGCCAGTCTACATTTTATATCCTCTCTACTTCGACCACCATCAGTTATTCTCCTTCCAAAATAGCAAAAATCTACTGCTTTAAAAGTGTCTCATTCCCTCATCTCATTGCCTCAGCATTACCTGATTTAATTCCACTACATTCTATTATCCTCGTTTTACTTTTGTTGCTCATCTTATATCTTCCTTTCAAGACAGTGTCCATTCCATTCAACTGCTGTTCCAGGTCCTTTGTTGTCTCTGACAAAATTAAAATGTCATCAGCAAACCTCACAGTTTTTATTTCTATTCCATCGATTTTAGTTACTACTCCAAATTTTTCTTTTCTTTCCTTTACTGCCTGCTCAGTATTCAAATTGAATAACATCGGTGATAAGCTACAACCCTGTCTCTCTTCCTTCCCAACCACTGCTTCCCTTTCATGCCCTCCAAACTCTTATACTTGCCACCTGGTTTCTGTACAAATTGTAGATAGCCTTTCACTCTCTGTATTTAACACCTGCCACCTCCAGAATTTGAAAGAGACTATTCCAATCAACATTGCTAAGAGCTTTGCTTGTCCTTAAATTATCTTCTAAGATATGTCGTAGGGCCAGTATTGCCTCACGTCTGCCAACATTTCTACGGAATCCGAACTGATCTTCCCCAAGGACGGCTTCTACCAGTTTTTCCATTCGTCTGTAAAGAATTCGTGTTAATATTTTAGAGCCGTGACTTATTAAGCTGATAGTTCGGTAATTTCCACACCTGTCAACACCTGCTTTCTTTGGGATTGGAATTACTATATTCTTCTTTAAGTCTGAAGGTATTCCGCCTGTTTCATACATCTTGCTCACCAGATAGTGAAGTTTTGCCCGGTTTGGCTCTCCCAGGGCTATCAGTAGTTCTAACGGAAGTTGGGGCCTTGCTTCGCCTTAGGTCTTTCAGTGCTCTGTCAAATTCTTCACGCATTATCATATCTCCCATTTCATCTTCTCCTACGTCCTCTTCCATTTCCTTAATATTGCCCTTGTATAGACCCTCTATATACTCCTTCCACCTTTATGCTTGCCTTCTTTCCTTAGAACTGGTTTTCTATCTGAGCTCTTTACATTCATAGAAGTGTTTCTCTTTTCTTCAAAGGGCTCTTTAATTTTCCTTTAGACACTATCAACCTCACCCTTGTGATATATGCCTCTACATCCTTACATTTGTCCTCTAGCCATCCCTGCTTGACTAATTTGCACTTCCTGTTATCTCATTTTTGAGACATTTGTAGTCATTTTTGCCTGCTTCATTTACTGAATTTTTGTATTTTCTCCTTTCATCAATTAAATTCAGTATCTCGTGTGTTACCCAAGGACCCCTACTAGCCTCATCTTTTTGCCTACTTAATGCTCTGCTGCCTTCATTATTTCATCACTCAAAGCTACCTATTCCTCTTCTACTGTATTTCATTCCTCTGTTCTTGTCAATCGTTTCGTAATGCTCCCTTTTAAACTCTCTGCAAACTCCTGTTCTCTAAGTTTATCCAAGTCCCATCTTCTTATATTCCCACCTTTCTGTAGATCCTCTAGTTTTAATATACAGTCCATAACCAATAAATTGTGGTGAGACTTCACATCTGCCCTTGGGAATGTCTTACAATTTAAAACCTGGTTCGTAAATCTCTGTTTTACCATTATACAATTTCTCTGAAACCTTCCGGTGTCTCCAGGCCTCTGCCACGTATACAACCTTCTTTCATGATTGCTAAACCAAGTGTTAGATATGATTAAATTCTGCTCTGTGCAAAATTCTACAAGGCGGCTTCCTCTTACATTCCTTACCCCCATACCATATTAAACTACCACTTTTCGTTCTCTTCCTTTTCCTACTATCGAATTCCAGTCCCCCATGACTATTAAATTTTCGTCTCCCTTCATAATTTCTTATATTTCATCATACGTTTCTTCAATCTCTTCGTCATCTGCGGAGCTAGGTGGCATATAAACTTGCACTATTGTGGTAGAGATAGGCTTCGTGTCTATCTTGGCTACAATCATGCGTTTACTATGCTGTTCGTAGTAACTGACTCGCGATCCTATTTTCTTATTCATTATTAAACGTACTCCTGCATTACCCCTATTTGATTTTGTATTTGTAACCCTGTATACACTTGACCAGAAGTCTTGTTCCTCCTGCCACCGAACGTCACTAATTCCCACTATATCTAACTTTAACCTGTCCATTTCCCTTTTAAAATTTTCTAACCGATCAGCCCGATTAAGTGATCTGACTTTCCACGCTCCGATCCGTAGAGTTTTATTTCTCCTAAGGACGTCCTCCTGAGTAGTCCTCGCCCAGAGATCCGAATGGGGGACTATTTTAACTCCGGAATGTTTTACCAAAAAGGATGCCATCATCATTTAACAATACAGTGAAACTGCATGCTCTCAGGAACAATTACCGCTGTAGTTTCCCCTTGCTATCAACTGTTCGCAGTACTAGCTCAGCAAGGCAGTCTTGGTTAATGTTACATGGCCATCAGTCAATCATCTAGATTGATGCCCCTGCAACTACTGAAGAGGCTGCTGCCCCACTTCAGGAACCACGCGTTTGTCTGTCCTCAACAGATACTCCTCGGTTGTGGTTGCACCTACAGACCTACAGAACGGCTATCTGTATCGCTGAGGCACACAAGCCTCCCAGCCAGCGACAAGGTCCGTGGTTCATGACCGGGGGGAGGGGGCAATGGAGTGGGAGGGAGGGAGAGTTGTGTATAACCTTAAAATGACAGTTTCATTTCCTACATGAACAAATATGGCTCCCCATGTGATGTCAAACGAAAATGCCCCACTTCCTACCTTTACATTCGAGTAATAGTTGTCACCGACTTGACATTTCCCGACACGATTGCACAAACTATTGTAGTACACCAAATGACGCGTCTTTCAGAGATCTTTGATGCGGTCCAACATTTAAACCACAAACTTTGGTAGTACGCTTGCATAACACCACTTGTCGTATGCTCCAGTTGACTGATGGAAACAAAGCGGGCGCCATGTCTATTTGCGTGTTTGTGAAGTTCAAGAGCCGTATTTGGTGATTTTTGTTTTTATACTTGCGTACCACAAAAAATATTCTCTTCAATTGGTGCACCGCATTGAAGATCTCCCATAGCACGTCGTTTTTGTTACGACTTGCAGCGCAGAAATATCGAGTACATTGCCTATATTTCAAGTTAAAAGTGACGATTGCTGTTTCATTATGGGAAATTGATTTCTTCATGCTGTCCAGCAAGCTCTTGAGAAATATGAAGGGGTATATACATTAGGCAGAGGTAAGTAAACAGTGAAAAGCACTGGGTTGCACCTTGAAATTAGACTGACAACTCTTATGACCCCAGTTCCATATGATCTGTGTTCGCAGCTCTAAGTTCCTGTTTCAACAAGGCGATGATAATGAATTCTGTTAATGCTCACATGACAAAGATTCTGTTATCTGTCTGTAAAATGACAAGTACCAGCCGTGTCACATATCTTGAAGGCTTACTAATTCCTATATATGACGGCAGTATCTGTTCCCGAAAGAACAGTTACCGTTGAAGACCATGCAGCATTGCTAGAAATGAAATTATAATTAACTGGACACCCTAGCTGCAAACAGGCGTTGATGTACTTCATTGGGGACATGTTGAAAATGTGTGCCCCGATCAGGACTCAAACCCGGGATCGCCTGCTTACATGGCAGACGCTCTATCCATCTGAGCCACCGAGGGCACAGAGGATGGTGCGCCTGCAGGGACTTATCCCTTGCACGCTCCCCGTGAGACCCACATTCCCAACATGTCCACACCACTACATCCGTAGTGCGCCTAATAGATGTTTGCCCATCATACTCATTACTCGTGGCAGATTAATCTACCAAGTCCCGTACGAGTTCGGGCACAGTGTGTGCGTTCGCACAAGAAAGTCCAGGCCATTGACACCTTTGCTGGTAGTGAATTATTCCACTCGCATGGCAGTGTGGGCATGTGCGTGTGTTAAAAGTTCTGGAGGAGCTGGGTATCGATCCCAGTTAGTGGAAAAGTCAGTAGGATATGCAAACATCATCAAAGCTTCGTAGGTGTGCTCAAAACAGTTTATTTTCAGTGTTCAATTTTAGACTCTGCGTGGCTGTTCCGAAACAATAGTGAAGTTTTGATGGATCAGCTGTATAATTCTCAGAAGAGAAATTTGAAGTTATGACAATGGTTTCTGTTGAAAAACTTTCAACAATGTATGATTCCATTTTTTTCTTTAATTGGTTGGATTTAATAGGTTTAAAATAAATGAATTCCTTTTTTCAGTAATATAAATAAATACATTCTATGGCATCATTAACTATAGCTAATATCTTTCATTAACATATATATCCGTTTTAGACATACTGGGAAACAAAGAAACAAGACCAGAAAGTTTAAAAGTAGCCTTCAAAAATTCTGTAGCAAAACTAGCCGAAAATATTACCTAATTTAGCATGATGCGCAGCTGGGCTCAGATAAGCCGATTGCAGTAATGGGTGAATCGCTCGACATTTGAATAGAAGCTACGCTATTATTTGCTGACGTTGGCAGAAATGGGTGAACCATGGCCGAACGCAGTGTCAAAAAGGAAGCGGTCGACGTAGGTACACGACAGAAAGTTAGGACCGAGCAGCCGTCAGAGACACACTCGCAGCCCCCGATTCATTATTATCATCTCTTCAGTGATCACAAGGTCCACCAATAGGAGGCTCACAGAAGGGGGGGGGGGGGCTGAAATCACGGCACACCAGCACGTCCGTTAGCAGCGGTGTCGGCACATTCGGCCTGAAATCTCCGTGACTGGAGCATAATTGTCTTGAAGGGTCCCACTTCGAACTGAGCTCCCTCGACCAGTGAAGAGGTGTCTGGACACATCCCGGACAGAGGTAGGATAGCCCGATAAGCAGCAGTTAAGATCTGGGGTGCCGTTTCATTTCACAGCAGAACCCCTTCGGCTGTCATCCGCGCTACCCTTACAACACAGCAATACGTCGACGATATTCTACACCCCGTTTTGTGACCCTTCATACCAAGTCATCCTGGGCCTACATTTCAACAAGATAACGCCCGTTCGTACACTCTGAGAGCCTGTACTGCTTCTAATCCTGCTTTCCAAACATCGCGTCGGCCTCAATTGAGAGCGTAAGTAGCATTATGGTCAGAGTCCTCCAACCATCTCGGGACTTTGACGATCTACAGCGCCAGTTGGACAGAATTTGGCACGAATCCCTCATGAGGACATCCAACAACCCTTATCAGTCAATGCAAAGCCGAATAACAGCTTGCACAACGGCCAGAGGTAGAGCAACGCGTTCTACATCTATATATACATTTATACTCCGCAAGTCATCCAACGGTGTGTGGTGGAGAGCACTTTACGTGCCACCATCATTACCTCCCTTTCCTGTTCCAGTCGCGTATGGTTCGCGGGAAGAACGACTGCCGGAAAGCCTCCGTGCGCGCTCGAATCTCTCTAATTTTACGTTCGTGATCTCCTCGGGAGGTTAAGTAGGGGGAAGCAATATATTCGATACCTCATCCAGAAACGTACCCTGTCGAAACCTGGACAGCAAGCTACTCCGCGATGCAGAGCGCCTCTGTTGAAGAGTCTGCCACGTGAGTTTGCTAAACATCTCCGTAACGCTATCACGCTTACCAAATAACCCTGTGACGAAACGCGCCGCTCTTTTTTGGATCTTCTCTATCTCCTCTGTCAACCCGACCTGGTACGGGTCCCACACTGATGAGCAATACTCAAGTACAGGTCGAACGAGTGTTTTGTAAGCTACCTCCTTTGTTGATGGACTACATTTTCTAAGGACTCTCCCAATGAATCTCAACCTGGCAACCGCCTTACCAACAATTAATTTTATATGATCATTCCACTTCGAATCGTTCCGTAGGCATACTCCCAGATATTTTACAGAAGTAACCGCTACCAGTGTTTGTTCCGCTATGATATAATCATACAATAAAGGATCCTATTTTCTATGTATTCGCAATAAATTACATTTGTCTATGATAAGGGTCAGTTGCCACTCCCTGCACCAAGTGCCTATCCGCTGCAGATCTTCCTGCATTTCGCAGCAATTTTCTAATGCTGCAACTTCTCTGTATGCTACAGCATCATCCGCGAAAAGCCGCATGGAACTTCCGACACTATCTACTAGGTCATTTATACATATTGTGAAAAGCAATGATCCCATAACACTCCCCTGTGACACGCCAGAGGTTACTTTAACGTCTGTAGACGTCTCTCCATTAAGAACAACATGCTGTGTTCTGTTTGTTAAAAACTCTTCAATGCAGCCACACAGCTGGTCTGATATTCCGTAGGCTCTTACTCTGTTTATCAGGCGACAGTGTGGAACTGTTATTGACTTGATCAATTTGTGAAGCTCTTTCTCTTGAGTAAATCATACAATTTTTCTGAGACTGTAGCAATTTGTTTGTCTGTACATGTACTTTACATCTACCGATTTCCGTACCATTCCAATAATTTCTTCGCAGTGAGCCATTTCTCTCTCTCTCTTCTTAGTGTGTCACCGAAAGTGGAAGTAAAATAGAACGGTTTTTTCCTGTCCCTGTCTATAAGAACTACTAAGGTACGTGCGTTAGGACAATGTGAGGGGCACCAGTGGCTGCCTGAGGCGTGTGGATCGCACAGTGTTCAGAGCGAGACCACAGTGTGGTCGTGCGTGGCAGCCCGGCAGAAACAGAAAGGCGGCGGACCGGGGACCGCAGTCGTAATGTAAGTGTGTCCGGGCCCCTCCCCCGGCAGTATTGATGACGAGTGTGGGCCGTTATCTGGACTCGGCAGCGGGGAGCCGCACGGCGCGTCTTCAGCGCTCGCCGATCTGCCGCCGCGCCTGCTGTCGATATTCTAATGGCGCCGTTACGACCGACACGAGTGTGGATCTGATCAGCTACGCGGCGCGGGCCCGGGCAGCCAGCCTGCGGTGCGCCTCCTTTATCAGCGGCAGCGGCAGCGGCGCGCCGCCCCCGCCAGCGACTGCGGGCCTGCTGTCTCCCCTACAAAGCCGGCCGGAGTGACCGAGCGGTTGTAGGCGCTACAGTCTGGAACCGCACGACTACTACGGTCGCAGGTGCGAATCCTGCCCCGGGCATGGATGTGTGTGCTGTCCTTAGGTTAGTTAGGTTTAAGTAGTTCTAAGTTCTAGGGGAATGATGACCTCCGGTGTTAAGTCCCATAGTGCTCAGACCCATTTGAACCATTTTTTTCTCCCCTACAGGCCGGCCGTGGTTTGACATGGAGCGGTGTCGCACTGCCGCGTTCTGCCCTCGCGCTGAACGTTGTCCGGTTGCAACGCCCTGGGCCGCACCTGTCGAACTAGCCGCGCTAAATCGTTCTCGACGGCGGAGGGCAGCTCACTGCACTGAGATCGCGGCGGACAGGTGTCGGAAGAAACCAAACGACTGGTCGATCTGGTGTTTACAAATGTAAATTTTTTTCCTTAATTTCAACAGTTGTTATTAGTATTACCGCCGTGACTGTGTTCCTTACACGTTTACACCACTTTCTTGAAAAAATACAATAACGGGAAAATCTCAAAACCAAATAATAATTAATGTAGAGTAATAAAATTTCAGGAATACATTTCTCTATGTAACATATATAAGTCAATATCATTGGAAGTTGAAATAAGCGCGAATAATCACATTAATATCTACATCTACATCCATACTCCGCAAGCCACCTGACGGTGTTTGCCGGAGGGTACCTTGAGTACCTCTATCGGTTCTCCCTTCTATTCCAGTCTCGTATTGTCCGTGGAAAGAAAGATTGTCGGTATGCCTGTGTGTGGGCTCTAATCTCTCTGATTTTATCCTCACGGTCTCTTCGCGAGATATACGTAGGAGGGAGCAATATACTGCTTGACTCCTCGATGAAGGTATGTTCTCGAATCTTCAACAAAAGTCCGCACCGAGCTACTGGGCGTCTCTCCTTCAGAGTCTTCCACTGGAGTTTATCTATCATCTCCGTAACGCTTTCGCGATTACTAAATGATCCTGTAACGAAGCGCGCTGCTCTCCGTTGGATCTTTTCTATCTCTTCTATCAACCCTATCTGGTACGGATCCCACACTGCTGAGCAGTATTCAAGCAGTGGGCGAAAAGTGTACAGTAACCTACTACCTTTGTTTTCGGATTGCATTTCCTTAGGATTCTTCCAATGAATCTCAGTCTGGCATCTGCTTTACCGACGATCAACTTTATATGATCATTCCATTTTAAATCACTCCTAATGCCTATTCCCAGATAATGTATGGAATTAACTGCTTCCAGTTGCTCACTCGCTATATTGCAACTAAATGGTAAAGGATCTTTCTTTCCATGTATTCGCGGCTCATTACACTTGTCCACATTCAGATTCAATTGCTATTCCATCCAGCATGCGTCAAATCGTTGCAGATCCTCCTGCATTTCAATCCAATTTTCCATTGTTACAACCTCTCGATATACTACAGCATCATCCGCAAAAAACCTCAGTGAACTTCCGATGTTATCCATAAGGTCATTTATGTATATTGTGAATAGCAACGGTCCTAAGACACTCCCCTGCGGCGCACATGAAATCACTCTTACTTCGGAAGACTTCTCTCCATTGAGAATGACATGCTGCGTTCTGTTATCTAGGAAGTCCAATCACACAATCGGTCTGATACTCCATATGCTCTTACTTTGTTCATTAAACGAGTGCGGGGACCTGTATCAAACGCCTTGCAGAAGTCAAGAAATACGGCATCCACCTGCGAACGAGTGTCTATGGCCCTCTGAGTCTCGTGGACGAATAGCCTGGGCTGGGTTTCACACGATCGTCTGTTTCGAAACCCATGCTGATTCCTACAGAGTAGATTTCTAGTCTCCAGAAAAATCATTATACTCGAACACGATACGTGTTCCAAAATTCTACAACTGATCGATGTTAGTGATACAGGTCTGTAGCTCTGCACATCTGTTCGACGTCCCTTCTTGAAAGCGGGGATGACCTGTGCCCTTTTCCAATCGTTTGGAAAGCTACGCTCTTCTAGAGAACTACGGTACACCGCTGCAAGAAGGGGGGCAAGTTCCTTCGCGTACTTTGTGTAAAATCGAACTGGTATCCAATCAGGTCCAGCCGTCTTTCCTCTTTTGAGCGATTTTCTTTTCTATCCCTCTGTCATCTATTTCCATATCTACCATTTTGTCATCTGTGCGACAATCTAGAAAAGGAACTTCAGTGCAGTCTTCCTCTGTGAAACAGATTTGGAAAAACACATTTAGTTCAAAAATGGTTCAAATGGCTCTGAACACTATGGGACTCAACTTCTGAGGTCATTAGTCCCCTAGAACTTAGAACTAGTTAAACCTAACTAACCTAAGGACATCACACACATCCATGCCCGAGGCAGGATTCGAACCTGCGACCGTAGCGGTCTCGCGGTTCCAGACTGCAGCGCCTAGAACCGCACGGCCACTTCGGCCGGCAAACACATTTAGTATTTCGGCCTTTGGTCTGTCATCCTCTGTTTCAGTACCATTTTGGTCACAGAGTGGACATTTTGTTTTGATCTCCCTACCGCTTTGACATAAGACCAAAATTTCTCACCACAGAAAGTTGAATGCAAACAGGTAAACTTGCATGAATTGTGTTTTAAACGTGCCGTATATCAGTTTGTGCCAGGGAGTTCCATGCCTCTTGCATTTGATCGATCAATACAGGGACGGTTAATGCTGGTTGTGGATGACGCTCGAGTTTGATGATATCCCTCATATGCTCAACTGTAGACAGATCTAGTGATCGAACAGGCCAAGGCAACATGCCGACACACTGTAGAGCATGTTGGATTACAACAGAGGTATGCAGCCGAGTGTTGTCTTGTTTAAAAATACCCCCTGGAATAATGTTCGTAAATAGCAGCAAAACAGGTCGAATCGCCAGACTAACGTACTATTTTGCAGCCAGGGTGCGTGGGATAACCACAATACCGCTCCAGCTCTAGTACGAAATCGCACACCACCATAGCTCCAGGTGTAGGTCCAATGTGTCCAGCATGCAGACAGGTTAGTTCCAGGACCTCAACTGGACTCCTAACCAACACACGGCCTTCATTGGTACCGTGTCAGTACAACCAGAAAACACAACTGACCACCACCCTGCTCTCTCTCGACACAACTGAAGTCGCAAATGGCGGTGGTTTGTGGTCAGTGAAATGCACACTACAAGACACCTGGCTCGGAGCAGTTCTCGAAGTACCCGATTTGTATCAGTTCGTTGTGTCACTGGCGTGCCAACTGCTGTCAAAATTGCTCCTGCATATGCAGTATGATGCGCCACCGTTGCCAGAAAACATGTACAGTCGCTACATTCCTGCCTAGTTTTTCCACAATATCGTCGAAGGAACATCCATCTTCTCGTAACCCTATTACATGACCTCGTTCAAACACATGACGTGTTGATAACGGCGTTTTTGTCGCCTTCAAGGCATTCTTGCCTAACATCAGCTCATCACGTCCGATCTCATAGGTAATTAACGGTCACGACCGCTACAGCTTGTATTTCAAAATTCAAATGGATCCAAGCACTATTGGACTTAACTTCTGAGGTCATCAGTCCCCTAGATTTAGAACAACTTAAACCTAACTAACCTAAGGACAACACACATATCCATGCCCTAGGCAGGATTCGAACCTGCGACCGTAGCAGCAGCGTGGTTCCGGACTGAAGTGCCTAGAACCGCTCGGCCACAGCGGCCGGCTCAGCGTGTATTTAAAGCAAACGAGATTTACATCCTCATACTGACGCTACAGGCGCCACTCTTATGCAACTGGTGCGAAATTAGAATGGGCGTCATCTCCCACGTGTTGAAACACTCCTACCAACTTTCTTCTATGTCACACAACTCCTTCTTGGTGTTGCGATGTTTTCCGTCAGTGTATGTTATCAATGGTTCTTTCCAGCAGTGACTACTAGATCCTAGGTTCAGCACTTGTAAATGTATTTTCATGCATACAGATGCCTTCTGCTTCACAGCACATTTGCACAATTCTTTTTTTATTATTATCATTATTTATTGAATGGAAACAACTTTCAGGCTGACGAGAGTTATCTATAACAAAAATTGCATTCCAGAATACACCATACTACTACACTTCAGGATGATAATCAAACCAACGTGTCTTAATGCCACTAAGACAATATTTTAAACGTTAAGAGAAACAGAGCTTAGATTCAAAAGAGAGAACGGGAATTACGAGGAAAAATTTGGCTCACATTAGAGTGAAGAAGCAACTCGCAAACAGGAAGTAAAGAAATTTAAAAGTATACCAACATGTATTCGGATATAAAAAAAAGAGGCGAAAATTCTATGAGCATGTTAAAAGAATGGAACCAACCAGTTGAACTAGACAGGTTGCGAAGTCCTACGAAATTTACAGTAAGGCTATAACTGAAACAATAAAATGAGGTTGTGCAGTAAAAGAACGCCCTGAAAGGAGAATCAATAAAACAACTTAATATAGAAGGCAGGCAGTTGGCCGGGCGGAAAACGCAAGAAAACCAGAGCAAAATGGTCTGACGAACGTAAAAAAAGAGTCCATTCTGAGAAAATAGAAGAAATACGGCCACAAAGAAAAGCTAACACAAAGTGCTGCTGAAAATGCCGCGTGTAGTACATACCGTGCTCCACTGGGGTATAAACGTGAATAATCATGATAATTATTATTCTTATTTATTTTTGTATGATACACGCCGTACTGAACGCAAAACATGGAAGGATATAGGCACAAGTCGCAAACATGTATTAAGTTTTTCCACATACTTACAAATGCATTCCCTTCCTTTTCCTTCTTTTATTAAGCATTACACGTAGCGCAAGTGCAGTCATTGCCAGTTTCGACCTACTACCAAGTCATTACAACATTAAACAGAAAGAAAAAGCGGCTATTAACATCATAGAAAACTAAGTTACATTTCAAATTCATTTATACACCATCATACGTACTTGAATACGTTACGCAGTATCCTGTCAGTTGAAAATGCCCAGAGACGTGTTTGCAGTGCAAACATGTCTGCAATCTGATCGCAAATGCAAGATGAAGAATGTTCTGAAACAGACTGCAAGAGAATGGTATCCCAGAGTAAAAACTAATCAAAAATTGTGTAACTACTGGTGTAGATAATCTAGATGTGTAACTGCTGCAAGCCTGGAGATGTGGTCCGCGAGTAGCAAACTACTAGCTGCCGGTCCCAACCGTTTTTACACTAAACACGTCAGTGTGAAAGAACTGATACATCAATATACTGTTAGACGAAGTTCAACCTGTAGGAAAAGAAAAAGAATCACCAACCAAGGGATGTCAAAAGAACGGGGGGGGGGGGGGGGGGACATTATAACAAGTCAGAAAAAACTTCGAAACAGGAGGCTTTGTTACGACAATCGCTTTGTTCATTTAACAATTGATTGCGGTACGATTTTTCTTATGTGGCACAAATTAAAGGATGAGAAAGTGTATTTACATGAATTTTTTAGGAACCGAATGACAGATTTCATTATGTTGATGAAATGAGATGAGGGCGAAAAACTGTTTTATTAGCACCAACGCTACAATGTTTTCTGAGGTGAACAGAAATATCTAACTCTGTGACCTACATAAAACTTCGGAAAGGCGCTGCATTTATGTTACACAAACCTGAGTTACAGTATTTGTGACGCACTGTTTTATATTTGTGCACATTTTTATTTGTGCACCAAGCACATCGTGCATCCTTTGTATCTCCACATGCCATTAGAGAACATTTAATCAATTCACATCAACAATCTGTGCCACCTCGTACCATTGATCGTCCGTATCACTTGGTCTAGTGGCTAGCGTTGCTACCTGTGGATCACGGGGTCCCGGGTTCGATTCCGTACCGGGTTACTGGGTGTTTGTGTTGTTCTCATCATTCCTCATCGTTGATGCAAGTGACGAGACTCTACTGTGTTCAGATTGGGAATGTGTACAGGTGCTGATGACCGCGCAGTTGAGCACCCCACAAACCAAACATCATCATCGTACCATGCCGGACTACGGAATCACTGTGCCATGCATAAGCTGCCGTAATCACGGCAACACAGACAGAGAAGTAATGTCGTGATCGGGAATCGTGTTGATGAATGGCGTCGAAATGTGTTCGGCGTGAATCGCGGTTCTGTGCTACTGCGGATGACCACCATCGGCGAAGATGACGAGGACCTAGGGAGAGGTCCCAGTCTTCCAATGTGTTGGAGAGCCATAACAGTCTTATTCCTGGCGTCGTGGTGTGAGTCGCCATGAAATATGGCTCCAGTTCAAGGCCGGCAGTGACTGAGAGAACTCTGACGGTACAACAGTACCTCACGGACACCATGCGTTCTCGTGTGTTATGTCTCATGCGACAGTCTCGCGGTGCTGTCTTTCAACAGGACAATGCTCGTCCACATATAAAATGTATGTCTCTATGAATTGTCTGCATGATGTCGAGGTACTCCTTTGGCCAGCATAATTTCCAGATCTGTCCCCGAGAGAGTATGTTTTGAAGCTGCTCCATCGTCAACTCCGTGCCAGTGCAACAAGTGTCCAGCATATCGAGGACCTGTTACAAAATTTGTGGGCCCATTTACCTCGGGAGAGGATGCAACAGCGTTATGAAACCCTTCCCAGCAGAATCAGTGCGTACACAAAGGCCCCAGGTGATGCAACGTCGCAGTGATAAGTGGGCTTACATTACCAAGTTCTTTGAAAATCTGACTCTATTCAGCAATCACTGGAACAACATCACATGCTCTCTGAACCAGTGACTTTTCACTTCGTTTCTTTCTTTCTTTATGGGTGCTTCATTTTATGTGTCAGGCAGCGTACAAGATGAACAACAAGGGTCCCAACACTCTTACCAGGGTCACTTCTGTAGCTGCTTTCAAAAATGTTCAAATGTGTGTGAAATCTTATGGGACATAACTGCTAAGGTCATCAGTCCCTAAGCTTACACACTACTTAAGCTAAATCATCCTAAGGACAAACACACACACCCATGCCCGAGGGAGGACGAACCTCCGGCGGGACCAGCCGCACAGTCCATGACTGTAGCGCCTTAGACCGCTGGCCTAATCCCACGCGGCTAGCTGCTTTCACGTCTGTCGATGACTCTCTATTGAAAATAGCGTGATGCGTCCTTTCGAAGAACCCTGCTCAGAGTAGAACATGTGGTGCGTCGGAAGCCCGCCTCCGCGTTCCCAGAAGCGCCCCCGCAGCACAGGTCAGCAGCAGCTGGGCCCCCAGCGGACTGGATCGAAAAGCATTCGGCCGGTGGAGGCGGCGGTCCCCCGGGTTTTGAATAGTGTATTGCGTTTGAGGCGGGCAGGGCAATCGCCCCCACGTAAACGAGGTCAGTGATGGCCTGCTGCAAAAGGTGCTCCCCGGAAATATTGCCTGGATAAGCGTGCCCTAATGTCGTTTCCCAGACTCGGGAGCAGGCCCAGCAGCAAAGAGCGGTGGCGGACAAGGGCGATACGAGAGGGCCCACAATCGATATCCACTGGCAGGGAGGCCAGAAATGACGCCGACTATAAGGCTGTCTGCTCAGGATATCCGGGAGCGGTGTCAACTGGTAAGCCATCAAAAGAGGTTTTGCAATCAAGATATTTCTAATTTCATGACCATACCGCTTTTCTAGATCTTCCAGTGTCTGTGCCTTCATCTACATCTTCGCAAGCCACCGTGCGGTGCGTGGCGGAGGGTATGTCATACCAAAATTATCGATTTTCTGTTCTCTTCCATCCACAAATTGAGCGACGGAGAAACCACTACATGTACGAGGTCGCGCACTAATCTCTCTTACCTTTTTCTCATGGTCCCTGACAGAGACAAGCGTACCTGTGCATGATATACAACAGGCTCTAGATACCGGCTCCCAGGTTGTTGCCATATTTCTCGACTTTCGAAAGGCATTCGACTCAGTTCCGCACTGTCGCCTGCTCCAAAAAAATGCGCGCTTACGGTCTATCCGATGACATATGCGGTTGGATAGAAAGTTTTCTAACAGACAGAGAGCAGTATGTCGTCTTCAATGGGGTGACTTCAACAGAAACAAGCGTAACTTCAGGTGTACCCCAGGGCAGCGTAATAGGTCCGCTGCTTTTTACGACTTACATAAACGATCTGGTTGATGGTATTGACAGCGGCATTAGGCTGTTTGCCGATGATGCTGTAGTCTACAGGCAAGTAATGTCACACGAAAGTTATGAACAAATCAATGAGGATTTGCAGAAAATAAATGGTGGTGTAATGATTGGCAGTTATCTCTCAATATTAGTAAGTGTAACGTACTGCGTATAACAAAGACGAAAATCCCCATTAATGTACGAGTGCAAAATAAATACCCAGACTTTGGAAGCGGTAACATCCGTCAAGTATCTGGGTGTGACTATTCGAAATGAACTCAGATGGAATGATCAGATTATACAAGTAACGAGTAAGGCCACCTCTAGGTTGCGGCTTATTGGTAGAATCCTAAAGCGATGCATTCTTTCAACAAAGGAAATAACTTACAATACGTTAGTTCGTCCAGTCTTAGAGTATTCAAATGTTCAAATGTGTGTGAAGGCTTATGGGACTCGCCAGCCGGTGTGGCCGAGCGGCTCTAGGCACTACAGTCTGGAACCGCGCGACCGCTACGGTCGCAGGTTCGAATCCTGCCTCGGGCATGGATGTGTATGTTGTCCTTAGGTTAGTTAGATTTAAGTAGTTCTAAGTTCTAGGGGACTGATGACCTCCGAAGTTGTTCCAAAGTGCTCAGAGCCATTTGAACCATTTTTCTTATGGGACTTAACTCCTAAAGTCATCAGTCCCTAAGCTTACACACTACTTAACCTAAATTATCCTAAGGACAATCACACACACCCATGCCCGAGGGAGGACTCGAACCTCCGCCGGGACGAATCTTATTGTTCGTCTGCATGAGACCCTTACCAGTTGGGTCTGATTCAAGAGATTGAGCGGCAAGATTCGTAACTGGTACATTTAGCTATCGCGAGGGAGTTACAAATGTCACAGAAAGTCTGAAGTGGGACACACTTGCAGATAGAAGGCGCACTAAACGGACGGGGCTGCTCCCTAAATTCCGAAATCCGATCGTCACCGAGGATGTAGAGCATATATTATTACCACCAACTTTCAAATCGCGCAATGATCACCATTCAAAGACAAGGGAAATTAGAGCTCGTAGTGAGGCGTTCAGACAGTTGATTTTTCCCCGAACGATCCGCGAGTGGAACGGTGGAGGGGAAATATGACTTAGGCGCGAATTGTGCCCTCCGTCACACACCGCTTGGTGGCTAGCGGAATATATATGTAGATGTAGATGCTACCAACATAATATTTGCTTGATCTTCTTCGAATATAGGTTCTCTACAAAATACGGTTCCGCGATATCTAAGTTGTCACTCTCTTCCAATGATTATCATTTAAGTTCCCCAAGTTTAGTATCTAAAACTTATGCAGATTCCCCGCCCAGCCTTAGCATCGACATTCAGGAGAGGTCAGTGATTATGATACCTCTGGACATGAACGACGGACCCCATGCGACATGCGCCCGAGAGGCGGGCACTGGCACCATTCTGCAACCATACAGGGCCTAGGCGGGAGGATGCCCTCGTATCGCTTAAGAATGGTCACCTTGCGAAGAATCTCGCGCTCAACTAGAAGCGTGCCGAAAACTAATGGGCCCCCGCAGCCACAGAGACACAGACATAAAAGCGTCAAGAATGCACACGTGGAGGTGTGTGAATTTTCCGGCTGGGAGCAGCCGCTTTTATCTGCCTTAAAAAGAGAGAACATGTCGAGAATTCATGCACTCCACAGACACTGGGAGCGTAGACACAAAACACCAAGCATTCGCACAGGGAGGGGAGTGAGACTGAAGAACTACGTAAGGAGTCAGCTTGCTTGGACAGGAGGGATGTTGCTTATAAATCACGAAAGTCAGTAGATTCTCAGACGAAGCACAAACATGAGACTGTCGAGGCCTCTCACAGAGACAGCCGTTACAAACAAGCGTTATGTGGCTGCTTTGACAGCAACTAAGGAATGCAGAAGAATATCGAAACAATGTGCAACCAACGCTGGCAATAGTCTTGACAGTGAAATCGTGAGAAACGCGCTAATTCTCGATTCACACACCACCCCACGCAAGAGAGAGAATTTGCACCCTACACTGGGAGGCGTGGTACTGAAACAGTGATAAGTCATTGGGAGGCATTGCAAATTTAATGCGCCAGTGACTTCGAGAGGAGTAAAATTTCGTGGAGTCTTTGAGCTTAGAGATGGATGAGGAGTGAAGGCTGCTGAGTATTACTGCGCCAGCCACACCAAAATAAAGAAAATATTTTGTGAGCTTGATATCGATGAATCATATACTACGAAAACTTTGAAAGAGGTCTTTGGCATACATCACCACCAACTTTTTCAGTGGTATCAAAAGCTCGTGGTACTCAAATGTGTGACTCCCTGGATATTGTGCAGCTTGCGCAGAGGAGTTGGGTCGAGTTCCTGGTCATGTTACTGACAAAGTGAACAAGAATTTGCAAACTGTTTTTCTGCGGAATCCTGGATATTCTGTAATATGCAAAATAAATGACAGTCTTTCTGGGAATACCAAAACATTTGAAGACGATGAACCAAAGCATGTCTGTAGTGATCTCGCCACCTTCAAACACGCTCCTTTGATGTAGAGAGTACCTTTTACAGGTACAAAACCATCCTCAGTGACAATTGTTGATTTCTGGAAACGAACATGTGATCCAGAGCAACGCTGAAGATTGACAGGACGAGTTAACTAACTTGGAAAATTATAACCAACTGGTGTGTAGAAGTAAAATCATTGTTTTGTTCGTTAGCTAGGAGCTATTGTTTTCATTGTAGTTCGTGTTTCTCCAGACAAATGCACACATTTCAAAAATAAGTGTTAGTTAGTTTCAAACACTGCAAAAAGTAAGTACTATACACACAATTTGTTCAGAAGTGAATTTTGTACTACATGGTGTATAAAAAATCAACAAATTTACAAATGTATAAAATCATATTATATTTTTAAGGATGTATTTATATAACTTGCAGATAATAAACTTTGTATATTTCGCTCTTTCTTGGGTCATTAAAATCCGGGCCTAATAGTGAGTACGCTATGGATACTCCCTGTTACCAAGATGACAAAAGCCTTGTTCACACGGCCTAATGCTTACATTCCAGGTGTGAAGACCACTCAGGCACCCTAACGTACCTCGACTGTTCCGCTAAATCACCTGATCTCAATCCTGCAGAGGATGTCCTGGGGTATTTGGAACGAGACAGACTTGATGGGGTTTAGTTGATGCCAATAAACTGGTCTTGTCCCGTGCAAATCTGAAGATGATGTGACTTCTTCTCTGTTAACTCCGTGCCGCATTCTGTTTTGTTGTTGAGGTAAATATCGGCCAGACTTGCTAGTGACCGGTTTAATTGTTACTGGTGAACTTACTGCAATCCAGTGGTCTGATGCCACAATGTGCAGTGGGAAGTTCAGCGCTGTGTCGCTTGTAAAAGCGAGGCTGGCGACTCTTACTTAGCAATCTTTCACAAGTGTGGCACTGCAGAGAATTAACGCGGGTCGTCCAGTAAACGTTTCGCATTAAATTCCGCGGAGCCGTACGACACGCAGTTTTCATCGTGCGCCAAATATGGTCAGGAGTCAGGGCATTGCTTCACATGCAACACCGAAAACACGACAGGTTACCATGGCCATTACGGTGTAGGAAAATCTCTTGGCATCAAAACTTCTCACCTTCCAGCTTTCCAGCTTCCATCCGTCTCGAACTGGACAAATAAAGGTCTAGTATAGTTTGCAAGGGAATATACTACTGGCCATTAAAATTGCTACACCAAGAAGAAATGCAGATGATAAACTGGTATTCATTGGACAAATATATTATACTAGATCTGACATGCGATTACATTTTCACGCAGTTTGGGTGCATAGATCCTGAGAAATCAGTACCCAGAACAACAACCTCTGGCTGTAGTAACGGCCATGATACGCCTGGGTATTGAGTCAAACGGAGCTTGGATGGCGTGTACAGGTACAGCTGCCCAACACGATACCACAGTTCATCAAGAGTAGTGACTGGCGTATTGTGACTAGCCAGTTGCTCGGCCACCATTGACCAGACGTTTTTAGTCGGTGTGAGATCTGGAGAATGTGCTGGCCAGGGCAGCAGTCGAACATTTCCTGTATCCAGAAAGCCCCGTACAGGAACTGTAACATGCAGTCGTGCATTATCCTGATGAAATGTAGAGTTTCTCAGGGATCGAATGAAGGGTAGAGCCACGGGTCGTAACACCGAGAAGAGTAATCAATGGCACCCCATACCACCACGCCGGGTCATACGCCAGTATGGCGATGATGAATACACGCTTCCAATGTGCGTTCACCGCGATGTCGCCAAACACGGTGCTACCAGGATTTGTGAATGCGACATTCAGTTCTGCAGTGACTTTTTGGACCTGCCGTCCTCTTATTTTTCGTCACAATCCTATTCAATGGCCGTTTGTCACAACCACTCCGCACACATTTTCGTCCGCGTTGTGACTTTGCAGATGATGATTTTCCGCGTTGCTTACATTTGGGATAAATCTTCGATGTATTGCCGGCCGCTGTGGCCAAGCGGTTCTAGGCGCTTCAGATCGGAACCGCGCTGTTGCTCCGGTCGCAGGTTCGAATCCTGCCTTGGGCATGGATATGTGTGATGTCCTTAGATTAGTTAGGTTTAAGTAGTTCTAAGTCTAGGGGACTGATGACATCAGATGTTAAGTCCCATAGTGCTTAGAACCATCTGAACCAATCATCTTCGATGTAGTGCCACTTCAAACATCAAACATTTTATCTAAGTAGGTTACATGAGCACTGACAGTGAGGGCACGAACAACTTGCCCATTTCCGTCATAAAGCACTCACAACTACACATGACATTATTCTGAGGACGTCTGACTCTTGTCACGTATTGAGGACACTGCAGAGTTGCTGCTCGTGGTCAGATACGACAGTGTATCCTGCGATCTCACCATCTGCATTTATACTGAGGTGAAAAAATGTCACGGGATACCTCGTAATATCGTGTCGGTCTTCCTTTTTCCCGGCGTAGTGCAGCAACTCCACATAGAAAGGACTCATCAAGTCTTTGAAAATTTCCTGCAGAAATATTGAGCAATGCTGTCTCTGTAGCCGTCTATAATTGCGAAAGTGTTGTCGGTGCAGGATTTTGTGCGCGAACGGACCTTTTGATTACGTCCCAAAATGCTCATGCCGGGTGATCTGAGCGACCAAATCACTGTCTCGAATTGACCAGAATGTTCATGAAACGAATCGCGAATAATTGTGGCCGGTGACATGACGCATTGTCAGCTATAAAATTTCTATTATTTTTGGGAACATAAAGTCTAATAATCTACATCTACATCTACATCCATACTCCGCAAGCCACCTGATTGTGTGGCGGAGGGTACCTTGAATACCTCTATCGGTTCTCCCTTCTATTCCAGTCTCGTATTGTCCATGGAAAGAAAGATTGTCGGTGTGCCTCTGTGTGGGCTCTAATCTCTCTGATTTTATCCTCATGGTCTTTTTGCGAGATATACGTAGGAGGGAGCAATATACTGCTTGATTCCTCGGTGAAGGCATGTTCTCGAAACTTCAATAAAAGCCCGTACCGAGCTACTGAGCGTCTCTCTTGCAGAGTCTTCGACTGGAGTTTATCTGTCATCTCTGTAACGCTTTCGCGATTACTAAATGATCCTGTAACGAAGCGCGCTGCTCTCCGTTGTATCATCTCTATCTCTTCTATCAACAAAATCTGGTCACACGGGTAAGCAGTATTCAAGCGGTGGACAAACAAGCCCACTGTAACCTACTTCCTTTGTTTCCAGATTGCATTTCCTTAGGATTCTTCCAATGAATCTCTGTTTGGCCTCTGCTTTACCGACGATTTATTTTATATTATCATTCCATTTTAAATCAGTCCTAATGCCTACTCCAAGATAATTTATGGAATTAACTGATTCCAGTTGCTGACCTGCTATATTGTAGATAAATGGTAATGGATCTTTCTTTCTATGTATTCGCAGCACATTACACTTGTCTACATTGAGATTCAATTGCCATTCTCTGCACCATGCATCAATTCGTTGCAGATCCTCCTGCATTTCAGTACAATTTTCCATTGTTACAATCTCTGGATATACTACAGCATCATCTGCAAAAATCCTCAGTGAACTTCCGACGTCATCCACAAGGTCATTTATATATACAGGGTGTTACAAAAAGGTATGGCCAAACTTTCGGGAAACATTCCTCACACACAAAGAAAGACAACATGTTATGTGGACATGTGTCCGGAAACGCTTACTTTCCATGTTAGAGCTCATTTTCTTACTTCTCTTCAAATCACATTAATCATGGAATGGAAACACACAGCAACAGAACGTACCAGCGTGACTTCAAACACTCTGTTACAGAAAATTTTCAAAATGTCCTCCGTTAGCGAGGATACATGCATCCACCCTCCGTCGCATGGAATCCCTGCTGCGCTGATGCAGCCCTGGAGAATGGCGTATTTTATCACAGCCGTCCACAATACGATCACGAAGAGTCTCTACATTTGGTACCGGGGTTGCGTGGACATGAGCTTTCAAATGCCCCCATAAATGAAAGTCAAGAGGGTTGAGGTCAGGAGAGCGTGGAGGCCATGGAATTGGTCCGCCTCTACCAGTCCATCGGTCACCGAATCTGTTGTTGAGAAGCGTAGGAACACTTCGACTGAAATGTGCAGGAGCTCCATCGTGCATGAACTGCATGTTGTGTCGTACTTGTAAAGGCACATTTTCTAGCAGCACAGATAATCCCGTATGAAATCATGATAACGTGCTCCATTGAGCGTAGGTGGAAGAACTAAAATGAGCTTTAATATGGAAATTAAGCGTTTCCGGACACATGTCCACATAACATCTTTTCTTTATTTGTGTTTGAGGAATGTTTCCTGAAAGTTTGGCCGTACCTTTTTGTAACACCCTGTATATTGTGAATAGCAACGGTCCTGCAAATAGTCTCCAAGTAGCCGAGCATAATAATTTCCAGCCACCAGTTCAGTTGGGCCAGAGGAGCCAGTACATTCCACGTATACACAGCCCACAGCATTACGGAGCCACAAACAGCTTGCACACTGTCGTATTGAAAACTTGGGTCGATGGCTTCGTGAGATCTGCACCATACTTGAACCCTACCAGCTCTTACCAACAGAAATCGGGACTCATTCGCCCTGACCACGGTTTTCCACTCGCCTAGCATCCAACCAGTATGGCGTTCACGTACCCAGAACAACCCATTGTGGAGAAGGTAAAATCCTAACTAAACTATTAGAGAAAGGCTACGGAAATAAGTCAGGGAAGTGTGACCGGATGATCGTTTACAAACACCCAGAACGAGACATCCACATTGCTAACACATTCCAGCCACTTTCTCCCTAATAGTTCCTGGTAGTGCTTCCCAAATTATGATCCCCAGCAAGTGAACAAGTGCTCCGTGAGAAACTATTAGTAACAGGCCATTTTTATTTTTCAGCGTTCTGATGATATTAATTATTTTCTCTGAAATCTTATTATGTTTTTAGTGTTGTTAGTTATGATTTAAAATTGAAGTAATTACTAAATAAAACAAATTATTCTCGTTTTTTTATGTTTTATCAACTTCGAAATAAACAACATGTTCCATCAAAGTAACAGGATTATTTAAGTGTCCCGTCAAACGAAGTGTTTGGGAACGCTTTGTTTGCGGAGCAAGCAGTCATACATCTCAATTATCTTGAAAGATGTACCACATTCCGCTCACTGTCAGCTGAAATAGAGGACATGTCAGTTGGTAAACAAACCTCCGCCCGTTTGACTGAACATAAAATACAGTCAATGTAAAAAGCGGAGTAATGAAATCTGAGCGCCACGAGCAGCACACGTTGGAGCCCCTTCCCGGTAGAGGAGGATGGCATACGTCATTGCACTCTGCCCTACCAGAAGGCTAGTACGCATAGCCGAGTAGTCGCTTTCCCCAGGAGAGAAGATGATATTTCATTTGTGGGACTCTCAGCTGCGTGGTTATTAGTGCCCGTTCAAGTTCGCTATCTTTTAACTGTCGAGTCTTACCACTTTCCCAGTGATTGATGGGGACAACGCAAACATCCATTCCCGGGGCGGAGAAAATGCCCAACCCGGCCAAGAATCGAACCCGGGACCCTGTGATCCAAAGGCAGCAATGCTAATCACTGGACCACGAGCGGCGAACTGATCAGCAAGGATCGAAGATATTTTGTGTCCCTAAATGAAAACGATTTGCATATGTGTAAACGTAGTCATAAGTTAATTTGCCCCAAATCGGCAGTATACTTAGATAGTAGAGTGTACAACTGTGAGAAAGAATTGTTTATGAATCATCCCCCAAGAGATGATTGCCCTAGAATTTTAACGAATCTTTATGATCCATTTCTTAAACGATATCCTGTAGAAATAATTTTCTCATTCAACTCAAGCCTTGATGTCACACTTACATGTAAAAATTATGATACACCTGAGCTACCCTTGACACTCAAATTGAATAATAGTGGATTAATTTTGAATGCCACACATTGTGATTTATCATGCGAACTGATTGACAATCCTAGTGTATTGCTAGCTACATTTCATTCAACTGGAAATTTGCCATTAACGAGAATGTTTTCAGTTTATTACCATGATTCATACATATTAACATATGGAAAGCATTTCTTATCAAGTTTTTCTGAAGACAATGATTTAATTAAGAATATCCATGAAAATGTAATTTCTTCCAATAATGAGTTAAACTTCATTGAAGGAGCAAATAGAATTAAGTCCTTCGATTCATCCAGTAATGCTGATTGTCACTATTGTGTTCTTATCGCTTGTATTATTTGACTTTTATTAACAGCACCCAGCAGAGGCGCTGCACTCGATGTTGTGCTGTTAACAAAGGCACTCGCTTCGGCGCTCCCTCACCCTTTTAACGGCTAATTTTATCGCTCTTGCCATAACAGATAAGTTCGCCGTACGTCCGACATTTATTTCTGTTGTTATTTGATTCAGTTTTACTTGTCTGTTAGCACTGACAACTCTCCGCGAACGCCGCTGCTTTCGGTCGTTAAGTGAAGTTGCGTTGTCCGTGACGAGAGGTAATGCCTGAAATTTGGTATTCTCGGCACCCTCTTGACACTGTGGATCTCGGAATATTGAATTCCAATGCGATTTCCGAACTGGGATGTCCTATGAATCTAGCTGTAACTACTATTCCACGTTCAAAGTCTGTTAGTTCCCGACGTGCAGCCGTAATCTCGTCTGACACCTTTCCACGTGAATCAGCCGAGTACAAATGACAGATCCTGCTGCTGCTGTTGCATGACAGGGGACACATGGGCCCCTGATGGTCGATGGAGTCCAAGTGGGAGAGCTATGCCTCCAAGGTGGCGAGTGTCTGTACGTTGTCCTGACTTCATGATGATGTCCTTGCAGTCGGCTGGGACGCTGTCTTCTTGACGCATTTGCGACTTACTGGTCGCGAAGCAGGTGGGGCCATCTGGATGCGTTAAGTCGCTGCACGCGGTGACCCAGTGCTCGGAAGAGTGGATTTGTGGACTGAGCGGACTTCTCATAGAAGAGCCGTGCAGCCTGGTGGAACCTATCACGGACAGTGGGTATGTTGGAGACACGGTTGAGGTCGGCTAACGGGAAGTCCCGAGGCAGGTGAAGTGCCAGCCGCAGGATCCGGTTCTGTAGCTGTTGTAGTCGTACGAAATGGGTCGCTGCAGCTTTGCCCCAAACCATAGAGTGATGTAAAGCGCAACACCCAAGTCAAGTGGTAGCGCAGTCGACGGATTTAGGAATGGGTAGAGTTGTTTCATTCTACCCCTGACCTTTATGACGACGCTGTCAACATGCTGTCGCCATGTTAGTCCTCTGTCCAGCGTCACACCCAGGTAGTTAGTCGTAGTGCCCCAAGGTACGGCAGTTCCCCTGATGGTGATCTTAGGTCGGCTGGAACGTGCTTCTTTGTGATGATTAGGGCTTGTGTCTTACCCCTACCGAAGCTAAGGCGCCACCTCCTCGCCCACTGACTAAGTGTGTCAGCTGCTGCCTGAATGCGTCGCTGGAGCAGAGCTGCATTCATACTTCTTGTGTACAGCACCTTATCATCGGCATAGAGTGCTAGGTGGACCCTGTCCATCCGTGGCATGTCCGCAGTGTAAAGGATGTATAGTACGGGGCCAAGGATGGTGCCTTGGGGAACTCCGGCCCTGACCAGACGGCGCGTCGACAGGTCGTCCGTGCGTGCATGGAAGCTTCTGTCGGCGAGGTAGGGTTTCAAGAGACGGACATGCGGCAGAGGCACGGCCAGGTCCAGGAATTTGTAAAGATGCCCCTCATGCCATACAGTATCGAACGCGCGTGAGACATCCAGAAAGATAGCCCCAAAATACTCCTGATGCTCGACAGTATCAAGGGCCTCTTCGACGAGACGAAGGAGCTGGTGCGTCGTCGCGTGACCTGGGCGAAAACCACATTGTTCGTCCGGCAAGAGATGTTCGTCCCGGATGTGGCGCAGGAGGCTTCGGAGATACAGTCTCTCAAAGACCTTGCTGACCGCTGGCAGCAAATTGATGGGCCTGTAGCTACTAGGCAGAGGGTCCTTCCCAGGCTTCTGGATGTGGACAACCTCGGCGTGTTTCCACTCCTGAGGATAGTGCCTTGTGCGGTGGATGGCACTGAAGAGCCGAGCCAGGTGTTCAGCGGCCGCCGCCGGCATCCGTCGTAGCATGTAGTTGGTAAGCTGGTCAGGGCCTCCAGCCTTGCGTGTGTTTAGCCGTCGAAGTTGATCAGAGACCTCAGCAGTATCCACTGCTTCGATGTTGCCGTCACCCACAGGAGCTTTCAAAACCACCGGGAGATGTTGGGCAACTAAAGGGACGTGATCCGGATCCATGGGGTCCATAATGGGCTGGAAATTTTTCTCGGAAACGTCAGCAATGGCGTAGCTGAGTACAAATGACAGATCCGCCAGTGCACTGCCCTTTTATGCCTTGTGTACGCGATACTACCGCCATCTGCATTTGTGTATATCACTGTCCCATGACTTGTCATTTGAGAATATGAGTATGCCTTTCACGCTGCGTTTCCGTATTTTTGACCAACCGCTGTAACTGAATCTAGTCAAACAGGCTTTGACTCATCCCAATAAAAAAAGAGCTCACGAGGAAATCCAGGAGAGAGTTCCACGGGAAGCAGGGAGGAGCGACAGCCGTTGCAGAACTCATCCCGGCTGCTGTGGTGTGGTCTGGGAAGTCGAGCCGCGTGTCGGGTCGCGCTATCTTTCAATTAAGCCGGTCCGCCTGCCCCCTCTCGCAGCTCGCAGTAGAACAGATCGCCGAGCAGAGGGACTGTGAGAGGGTGTGAGGGAGATGGTGAGAGGGAGGGGGAGAGGGGGCAAAGAAAGAAACAGGACAATCAGCGCGGCCTCGTCTGCGGCGGTGACGTCCGCCGGGCAACGAGACGTCCGTGCGGCGCATCCGATAACAGACGGCGGTGCTCGGCGCGCCAGGAAACGATAAATTGCGATTATCCGTTTAGCAGCGGCGCCGCGGCGCCCCCTCCACGGGCGGCGGCCGCCCTAATTGCCAGCGAGCTTCCTCCCCCTCGCAGCGAGGGCACCACCCCCGTCTGCACACAGCGCCGCAAATCGCTCGGAAGAGAATTAATCACTTTTAAAATTTAAACCTCCTTATGTTGAGCAGCTCGAGCCGTCCGTCATAGCGACGCGCGACTAATCTCGTTTGCCCCCTCCTAAGTGCAACCGTACCCTCCCCCTTCACCCCCCACCCCCCGCCCCGAAACGACGGAGCTGCGCTTCAGACACTCTACCGCCAGTGAAGGGGGTTCCCCGGTGACGTACGGAAGGGTTTAACCCGGTGGGGCAGCGTTTTGATATAAGTGAGACATAGTGTCAATCCCTCTAAGTGGCGGTCGGCGCACGGCCGCTCGCCTGCGGAGCGCGATACACACAGGGAACACGTTCCGCTCGTCAGTGGAGTAAACGAGTTACAAAGGCACCGGCGCTTTCGTCACCGTCATTTTCTGTATTCTACAGACAGGTAATAAGATGTCGCTGGATAAGCCGGCTGTTGGTGGCCGAGCGGTTCTAGGCGCTTCAGTCTGGAACCGCGCGACCGCTACGGTCGCAGGTTCAAATCCTGCCACGGGCATGGATGTGTGTGACGTCCTTAGGTTAGTTAGGTTCAAGTAGTTCTAAGTTCTATGGGACTGATGACCTGAGATGTTAAGTCCCATAGTGCTCAGAGAGATATTTTTTGTCGCTGGATCAAACAGTGTCAACAATGGTTCAAATGGCTCTGAGCACTATCGGACTTAACATCTGAGGTCATCAGTCCCCTAGACTTAGAACTACATAAACCTAACTAACCTAAGGACATCTCATACATCCATGCCCGAGGCAGGATTCGAACCTGCGACTGTAGAGGTCGCGCTGTTCCAGAGTGAAGTGCCTAGAACCGCTCGGCCACACCGGCCGGCCAAACAGCGTCCTTGCCTTGTAATTTCATAAACAAAGTATCAGGGCTATTCGGAAAGTTAAGTCTGATCGGGTGCGAAATGGAAACCACGGTAAAAACCCGATGAAGCTTTGCACAGATCTGCAGTGTCTCTAAAATATCTGTGGCTATTTCAGTTCTGAGCGCACTGTGGGCATGTTAAGTCACTAGAAAATAGCGTCTCCCACCAAGTACGAAGGCCTGGTGTGAAATTTCGCCTGATGTCAAGCAGCCCACATAACATAACTGTCATGCGTTCCATTCTTCATGAAAATTCTCGGTCATATTCTGCAGGAGCAATGAAGATACTCCTTCAGAATTTTCGATGGGAAGTGTTTGTTCACCCACAATAAAGCCCGTAAATGACTCCCCCCTGAGCTTCATCTCCGCTCACGTGAACCGCTGGCTCTGGAGACAAAATTTGTGCACAGACAACGAGTTCTACACCAGCATAAGGAGTTGGCGGAAAGCACAGGCCGCTACTTTCTATGACGAAAATTTTGGAAAGTTGGTACAAATTACGACATTTGTCTAAGCTGGAGCAGTGAGTATATTGAGAAGTACCAGGAGGTGCTGCTAACTGTTGCAAACAAAATATTTTTCATTTTCGCAGTGGATTCCATTTCAAGACCCATCATACTTTACTTTCCGAATAGCCCTTGTACAATAGAGTCTAGATCACACACGAAGAGCCCACGGCAAAATGGGCTAAGTCACATTTAGTACAATATTGAGGAGAAAAATTCAGATTTTAAAGATTACAAAAAAATATTTAAAACACTTGAGTAGAGTGCAGCAAGTATGATTATCACGCCAAATATAATTTCTGTATAGGAAATGCCTCAGAAAACAATAAAAATTGAAATTTTATGACAAAAAAGACAATAAATACAAACAAAGTACATCTTTGACACGAAAACAACATTTAAAGTCCATCACTTTTTTGTAGACTTTCGTCCCGTCGTTGTGTTATTTACACTACTGGCCATTAAAATTGCTACACCAAGAAGAAATGCAGATAATAAACGGGAATTCATTAGACAATTATTATATACTAGAACTGACATGTCATTACATTCACGCAATTTGGGTGCATAGATCCTGAGAAATCAGTACCCAGAACAACCACCTCTGGCCGTTATAACGGCCTTGATACGCCTGGGTATTGAGTCAAACAGAGCTTGAATAGCTTGTACAGGTACAGCTGCCCATGGAGCTTCAACATGATACCACAGTTCATTAAGAGCAGTGACTCGCGCAATGTGACGAGCCAGTTGCTCGGCCAACATTGACCAGACGTTTTCAGTTGGTGAGAGATCTACAGAATGTGCTGGCCAGAGCAGCAGTCGAACGTTTTCTGTATCCAGAAAGGCCCGTACAGGACTTGCAACATGCGGTCGTCTATTATCCTGTTGAAATGTAGGGCTTCGCAGGGATCGAATGAAGGGGAAGAGCCACGGGTCGTAACACACCTGAAATGTAACGTCCAATGTTCAAAGTGCCGTCAGTGCGAACAAGAGGTGACCGAGACGTGTAACCAGTGGCACCCCATACCATCACGCCGGGTGGTACGCCAGTATGGCGATGATGAATACACGCTTCCAATGTGAGTTCACCGCGATGTCGCCAAACACGGATGCGACCATCATGATGCTGTAAAGAGAACCTGGACTCATCCGAAAAAATGACGTTTTGCCATTCGTGCACCCAGGTTCGTCGAGTACACCATCGCAGGCGCTCCTGTCTGTGATGCAGCTTCAAGGTTAACCGCAGCCATGGTCTCCGAGCTGATAGTCCATGCTGCTGCAAATGTCGTCGAACTGTTCGTGCAGATGGTTGTTGTCTCGCAAACGTCCCCATCTGTTGACTCAGGGATCGAGACGTGGCTGCACGATCCGTTACACCCATGCGGATAAGATGCATGTCATCTCGACTGCTAGTGATACGAGGCCGCTGGGATCCAGCACGGCGTTCAGTATTACCCTCCTGGACCCACCGATTCCATATTCTGCTAACAGTCATTGGATCTCGACCAACGCGAGCAGCAATGTCGCGATACGATAAACCGCAATCGCGATAGACGACCTTAATCAAGGTCGGAAATGTAATGGTAGGCATTTCTCCTCCTTACACAAGGCATCACAACAACGTTTCACCAGGCAACGCCGGTCAACTGCTGTCTAATCATTTGCATATCACAGCATCTTCTTCCTGTCGGTTAAATTTCGCGTCTGTAGCAAGTCACCTTCGTGGTGTAGCAATTTTAATGGCCAGTAGGGTAGCTTTGGAACTTTCTTTTTGTTGAATTCTGTTTCGTTATGTGGTAAATTGGAATCGAGAATTCTTCCATCTCGACCACAAAATTGTTGAAGTTTTTGAAGATGTGCAACCACCGAGCGAGGAGGCGCAGTGGTTAGCACACGGACTCGCTTTCGGGAAGACGACCGTTCAAACCCGAATCCGGCCATCCAGATTTAGGTTTTCAGTGAATTCCCTAAATCTCTCCAGCCAAAGACCGGAATGGTTCCTTCCAAAGGACACGGTCAATTTCGTGTCCCATTCCTGACACAATCCGAGCTTGTGCTCCGTCTTTAGTATGTCGCTGTCAACGGGACGTTAAACCCAGTCTTCCTTCCTTCCGAAGATCTGCAGATTTTTCGTAAGATATTGGAGCTCTGGAAGCAGACCTCTAGAATTAGCTGCAAAACAGTCTTGATTACCTTACAAAAGTTTCACATTACATAACATACAGCATTATGTCCTCGATGAGGCCTTAAGCTAGACGTGTACGTGTAGGTCATCAGATACGAGTAGTATTCATGGCCAGTTAGCGTTCATACCTCTTCTCTCTTTAGGAGATATTCCAGTGTCCTTTGTACTCGACTATATAGTCTCCAGTCTCCGCTTTGTTAAGCCTTGCAAAGCAATGAAAGACTTTCGGCAAACTGAAATTTCACTCATCATATCAATTCGTTTGATTCTTACGACGTGTCGGAGAAAGCAATATCTGCCATTGGAATCTTGATGCCTAGGCAATTAATGTCGAAGAAATTAATCTGGTCAAATAGGAAGAGTCATTATTAAAATTACCTAACAAAATTAAAATTGTTGATAAGCTGTTCTTTTTCGTGGAGTTTGATTTGTTTGAAACATTCAAACAGTGAGGATTTCAGTCACTTCCTACCTCTTGAGACAATGCCCTAAGGTCCCCACAAACATTACTCGTTCTGCCGTAACTTTTTCTCTTTTTAGCTGAATGGTTAACACATGGTTCCTCACCGTCTTCTAACGAGCCATACATTTTGAAAATCCTAAGAGGGCCAAAAAAACTTTCATACTTCAGACTAAACACTTTTACTATAAGGAAACAACACAGACTAAGAAACTCAATCGATCACGTTTGCAGTCGGAACCCAACTAACATAAGAGATTTAATGAGAACAGTGTAAGCAACCCTGGACGGGACACATTTTTTCCGTTAAAAGACAGATTTAGAACGATATTTCCGTTACCACTGAAAGTGAAATCCTTTTTATATCGGTGACCTGTAATTTTATTTGAAAGTCGTTTTAACTTTTTTGTAGTACCGACTAGCAGTCAGCAAGTGTTGTGAACTCATTTCCTAATTAAATGGACCTAGCCCGTTTTCCCGTGGGGTCTTCATATGTTTATTAATCCTTAATTTTCATGATACGTTTCGGCGTTAACTGTCATCAGGTGAAAGAAAAAACCGAGGATACAATGTATCTCATCAAATATCATATTGTATTCTCTCTCTCTCTCGTAACACACCTGAAATATATATATATATATATATATATATATATATATATATATATATATATATATATTGATAGTGAATATCTCACGAAATAAGCATCAAACGAAAAGAACACAAAGTACGAAACTCGTGTAGCTTGATGGGGGAAACCAGATGGCGCCATGGTTGGCCGGCTAGATGGCGCTGCCACAGGCCAAACGGATATCAACTGGGTTTGTTTAAATAGGAACCCCCATTTATAATTACATTCGGACCATTCGCCGGATAGTTACGTTATTTAAGGAAACAGGAAGTGTTCAGACACATGTGAAACGTGAACCACGACCTGCAACAAATGATGATGCCCAAGTAGGTGTTTTAGCTGCTGTCGCGGCTAATCCGCCCATCAGTAGCAGATAAATTGCGCGATAATCGGGAATCTCACAAACGTCGGTGTTGAGAATGCTAAATCAACATCGATTGCACCCGTACCAAATTTCTATGCACCAGGAATTGCATGGCGATGACTTTGAACGTAGTGTACAGTTCTGCCACTGGGCACAAGAGAAATTACGGGACGATTACAGATTTTTTGCACGCGTTCTATTTAGCGACGAAGCGTCATTCACCAACAGCGGTAACGTAAACTGGCATAATATGCACTGTTGGGCAACGGAAAATCCACGATCGCTGCGACAAGCGGAACATCAGCGATCTTGGCGGGTTAATGTATGATGCGGCATTATAGGAGGAAGGATTATTGGCCCCCATTTTATCGATGGCAATCTAAATGGTGAAATGTATGCTGATTTCCTACGTAATGTTCTATCGATGTTACTACAAGATGTTTCACTGCATGACAGAATGACGATGTACTTCCAACATGATGGATGTCCGGCACATAGCTCGCGTGCGGTTGAAGCGGTATTGAGTGGCATATTTCATGACAGGTGTATTGGTCGTCGAAGCACCATACTATGGCCCGCACGTTCACCGGATCTGACGTCCCCGGATATCTTTCTGTGGGGAAAGTTGAAGGATATTTGCTATCGTGATCCACCGACAACGCCTGACAACATGCGTCAGCGCATTCTCAATGCATGTGCGAACATTACGGAAGGCGAACTACTCGCTGTTGAGAGGAATGTCGTTACGCGTATTGCCAAATGCATTGAGGTTGACGGACATCATTTTGAGCATTTATTGCATTAATGTGGTATTTACAGGTAATCACGCTGTAACAGCATGCGTTTTCAGAAATGATAAGTTCACAAAGGTACATGTATCACATTGCAATAACCGAAATAAATTGTTCAAACGTACCTACGTTCTGTATTTTAATTTTAAAAACCTACCTGTTACCAACTGTTCGTCTAAAACTATAAGCCATATGTTTGTGACTATTACAGTGCCATCTATCACAAAGTGAAAAAGTGGTCCATCTAAAACATTCATATTTTTTTACGTACTACACGAATATGTAATAAAAAATGGGTGTTCCTATTTTAAAAAACGCAGTTGAAATCCATTTGACCTATGGCAGCGCCATCTAGCCGGCCAACCATAGCGCCATCTGGTTTCCCCCTTCAAGCTAGCAAGTTTCGTTCTCTATAGTTTTTTTCGTTTGACGCTTATTTCGTGAGATATTTGGCCCGGTCACGATCTATGGACCAACCTGTGCGTGTGTGTGTGTGTGTGTGTGTGTGTGTGTGTGTGTGTGTGCGTGTGTGAGTGTGTTTGTGTGTGTGTGTGTGTGTGTGTGTGTGTGTACCATTGTTTTTTGTCAATTTAGGGCATTCATCAGCAAGGTAACTAGCGTCTTTCCAAAATAGTCCGAGGCGAATGCGGTTACATTTAAAATTGCATAAAACGTAATACCACTTAAAATTCTTATCCATGTCAGCCATATTCACTCGCGTACCCAGCAAAATCCATTATGAAGAATGTAAAACCGTAACTATACTATTAGGGAAAGGCTACGGAAATAACGCAGGGAAGTGTGATCGGATGATCATTTACAAAAACCCAGAACGAGACATCCACCGTGCTAATACATTCCAGCCACTATCTCCCTAATAGTTTAGGGTAGTGTTTCCCAAATTATTAATAACATGCCATTTTTATTTTTCGACGTTCTGATGATAATAATTATTTTCTTTGAAATCTTATGACTTTTGTGTTATTAGTTATGATTTAAAATTTGAAGTAATTACTCAATAAAACAAATTATTCTCGTTTTTTAAAATTTTTATCAACTTCTAAATAAACAAGATGTTCCATCAAAGTAACAGGATTATTTAAGTGTCCCGTCAAAGGAAGAGTTTGGGAGCGCCTGGTTTACGGAGCAAGCAGCCATACATCTCAATAATCTTAAAAGATCTTCCACATTCAACTCACTGTCAGCTAAAATAGAAGACATATCAGGTGGTAAACAAACCTCCGCCCGTTTGTCTGAATATAAAACACAGTCAACGTAAAAAGCGGAGTAATGAAATACGAACGCCACGCGCAGCACGCATTGGAGGCCCTTCCCTCTAGAAGAGGATGGCATGCGCCATTGCACTCTGCCTTACCAGAAGGCAAGTGAGAAATACCTGATCGCGCCTGTGTGGCCAGAAGGGGGTACGCATAGCCGAGTGGTCGCTTTCCCCAGCTGTACCTTACTGTCCGCCGCTTCCATCCACTCTTCCTCCCACCAACGCACGGCGCTGTACCTCTTCAGGGTGTAGCAAGAGGCAGTGCGTTGAACCGCCTGATTCAGAAGACACGCTTCCTTCGCTGCCAGATGTGCTAATTCATTTCCGTGAATTCCGTTGTACTCTAGTACCCAGCAGAATATCCGCTCCCCAACAGCTACAGATGAAGAAAGGAGTTATGGATGCTCTCGATGTATTTGTGTACTACGTTCAAACGGTGAATAGACCTAACGGCCCTAAGGGAGTCCGAGTAGACGAGGCGTTTCTCAGCGTGGATACGCCCCATCTGCTCCAGTATCTTCAAGACTGCATGAAACGTATCGTCACATGTAGTCCCTCTACTTAGACTTGTCTCTAAGTACATCTGCACACAGACTTAAAGAACAACTTTTTCGAAATACCGTAAACGTCTCCCACTACGACGAATAAGTGTGAATTTCGGCTCAGATGTGCCTAAACCTCCCTCTATAAAGGCGGAAATGCGTGGCGCCCTGCGACGCCACCCTTGGGCTCGACTAAGCTTCAAACAACAAGGTGTCGACACTTTCGGAAACAAATTCACAGCCCAGAAGTTCACGTGACGTGTAAAGGGGGTAATGATGTCGCATTGGCGCTCATTTTCACCACAAAACTGCGTAACACCACAGTGGAGGTGTCACACAACGGAAAGGCATCCACACCCTCTCTTACCTATATTTCACCCCTCCTTTCTAAACCTGTTCTATGGTCAGAAGCGTTGAAACCAGGTGATTTTCTTATGAATGGCTGAGGAAATCATTTCAAACACACAGCTACTCAGAACAGACACGAAAAGGTCTCAGGGCGTCAGTGGAACCACCGCTTTTCCTGGGTCGTCGACTGCCACACATTTCGCCGTCAGATACAGTTCGCAACGCAATGAGGAGCAGTACGACATTCGTGGCAATCTTTAACCCTGCTGACACCTTCGGACGTTTCAGCCCTTCTCTTTATGGGGCTGCGTCCCCATTGAACGGGATCGCACCCCTTTAGAGTAAGCCACGACCGAAATTTTTGCTCTTTTGCGTATAGGCTGGAACCACTAGGGATCTCAAACATCATTCGAAGAAATCTGAACGTGATCCGAAGCATCAGATGGTACTTGCGCTTTTTCAGCCTTTCTGTTTTGCGTCCTCATGTGGCTTGGTCACGAGCTAGAGCAAAATGAACATGTGCATGAATAAAACGGTAAACGGTCTTTCTAAGCTCTCCCGTTAGGCCACATCCCACCCGCGCGCCTGTCAGAAATTTCGACACCAATTGAACAACGCGGCTGCTCCGGCGCCTGAGGATTACGTAAGCTCTTCGAAAACTCTTAGGTTTGTCTACTTTCAGGTGCTGTGGCTGAATTAGTGTCGAAGTTTCCGAAACGTACATTTGTAACGTTCTCAACAAAGGTGCACGATTGGCACTGTGGGTGTTCCCGAACTGGGTGGTTTTGGAGAGGCTCTTTGCCGTTTCCTTCGTGCACATCTTAATCTTGCACTCGTTTATCACTACACCACATGAGGGCGCAAAACAGGAGAGCTGAAAAAGCGTAAGTGTCCTTCGCTGGTTCGTATCACGTTCAAATTTCGTCGGATGGTATCTAACATTCTCTAGTGGTTCCAGCTTATACACAAGGGAGCAAAAATTGCGGTCGCGCTGCATTCCAAACGGGTGCGATCACGTCTATGAGGATGCAGCCCAACAATGTCCTTAGAGAAGGGTTGAAACGTCCGAGGGTATCAGCAGTGTCAATGATCTCATATCTGTGTACTGCTAGCAAGTAGAAGGCTGTGAGAGGTCAAATGGAACGGCGTGTGTATATAGTGTGCCCGTTTCCCGAAAATAACGTCAAATCACCATCTTCTCCATTCACAGTATGCCTGACGTACCTGTGTTTCCTTACGCATCTTAGACATTTTTGTGAAACAATAATTTACACTCAGGAATTCTGCTAGTTTGTACATACTTTGTATGTATTGGGACGCATACGCCACAGAAAATTTTATATAATGTGAAAACACAGACGTGTGGTATGTCAAATCCGTCTTCAAATGTGATGTTGAAAATTTGTGTGCGGTATTTCACGTTATTCATTGGAGAAGTAATATCTTTGTTATACGTTTTCCGTAACTGCCATCCTCATAAATCCATTCTAAAATTAAATATTTAGCTCTGAAAATTCTACGTTCGCATGAAAATATGGATCTAGGTAGGTTCATGGGACACATGTGTTCCACTTCACCGATTTTCAAAATCGGTCGGCTTAATTTTTTTTTTAGTAGTGAAGGTGTATTTTTCATCACCAAGGAAGATATGATTTCAATTTTTATTTTCAACAGGAAAAGGTTTAGGCATAAGGGAATAATTTCCATGGTACTGCAGAGGGTACAAAAAGTAGGTGTAGAAAGAGGTCGGAATACAGCCAAGAAATAATTGAGGATGTTGGATGTAAGAGCTACTGTTAAATGAAGACGTTTGAATTTTCAAACAATATTCTTAAGAATTTATTTTACTAGCGATTCACCAAGAACATTAACACGTTTAATCACACTTATTAAGCATGGAAGTAGTTGTCAGGGAGTAACTGATGAAATCATAACCAAATTCCTTTTAACAAACGGGAATTTTATTGACTTTAATAGTGCCTAAAAGCATTTTTTAAAAGAAACAGATTTAAAATTATAATCAGAAAGCACTCTCTAAACATCAAAGTTACAATTTATTCAGAGGCAGAAAGAAACAAGTTTTGACTGTATGAGCTTTCGGCCAGAAAACCTTGCCGCTCCCTTTTGACACGGTCGTGGTTACGACCGCTCACAACAGCCTTTGAAACACTACACTGGTGCAAATCTGCAACACACCATATAACTTAAAACTAAGAGTTTTAACAATTTACACCAGCACACAAAGTATGCACCCCCCGTAGGAGGGATGGAAATGGTACAAAACACTGACAAAATATTAACCTTGCCACCGAAAGTGCAACTTGATTTTAACTTCTTAGAAAAGTCTTACGGTGAAAGGGTGGCAACTTTATATACTAAAATGATCATTTAAACAAAAGCCCATGAAATGCAATCTTATATAAAATTCTACAAAGTTGGCCAAACAACAGTTAAGATGCTCTACAGTACACAGATACCGCCTCTCAAGATCATAGGCAATAATATCAAAATTTCCAAAGATCAAAACATATTTCAGGTATTAGGCCGTTACACTCCAAGCAATAAATTCGTTAACACACCAAATCCGACAAACATGACAGAGGCAGCTACTAACGTACGGTAGATTGATAGGGAGATTACCGAACAATCCGAAACTGTTTAACCATCAGGAGGTGGGTAGTCCTATTTAAAATAGAGCAGAATTTAGAGAACATCATCCCAATACAGGAAAATTAGAACAAGAGTGAAGTGCTAAGCGAAGTAGATGTCAAACACAAAACAAATGATATGTCTACGTGATGGAAGCTACTCGTACGCTCACACAAGCAAGGTAAAATAAATCTCAAAGCAGAGTTTGTACGATTGTAAGATAAGTCAGACTCGGATAAAATTCTGCATTCGAAATAGACATCTATATAAAAGAACTGGAGAAAGAAAAACAAAGTCTTACATAGACCTACCTGAAGCTTAACATCGTCGTGGCGACATGAGGTCCGCGGTGATAACATAGCCTTCTCGTTTTTAAAAATAAAACAATTGTGTAGTAGGTTCTTCTACTTTTCTCATGTACCATCACTTGTAAAGATGGTACCCAACTTTCTCTGCCTCAGTTTACGATTCTATTTCCATGTTGCCTGTCGTTGCATACGTTCTAACGCGCAAGTTCTCGTTTTCGTTATCGGCATTGGTTCAGGTCAGTTCGTCTAGATGGTCACCGCGGAAACTCATGTTGTCAAGACGATGTTAAGCTTTAGGTACGTTTATATAAGATTTTAGCTGTCAGTTGTCCTTTGGATTTTTTTATTGGCAGATCTAGATTTCAGCTAGAAACTAGCCATTCTCAATGCACTATCATTTTTGGTCAATGCATGTAATGTGTGGACAAAGCCCGACCAACAGGCATTACAAGCACATGAAACCTAGATCTGCCAATAAAAAATTCCAAAGGGCGACTGATAGCTGAAATCTATTATTTACAAATCAAAATAACGATCGCTGTGTGCAACAGCCTCTGAATGGAGGGTAACCTGATTTTATGTTGTCTTTCCTCCAGTTATTTTATTTAGATGGCGGTCTATTTTGTATGCAGCGTTTTATCTAAGTTTGACTTGTCGTACAATCGTACAAGCTCTGCTTCGAGATTTATTTTATCTCGCCTGTGTGAACATAGATTTCACCACGTACGCATATAATTTGTTTTGTCTTTGGCATCCGTTTGGTTAAAAACTTACTCTTACTCTTATTCTAATTTTCCTGTTTTCGGATGAAGTTGCCTACAATCGGCTCTATTTTAAATCGGGCTACCGACCTCTTGACGGTTAAACAGTTTTATCACAAAGGGACAAATAATGTCGGATCATCTACTACTTATCATTTGGAATAAATTATAATAATTTATAATATAAAAATTTATAATATAAAAATTATAATAATTTTTCCTACACAGTTTCGTGACTAGAACAACGTCATTTGTCATTTTCGTTTTTGCCCTTGTGTACATGCATCTATATCCCTGAAGATGTGGCTCTAACACCGCGGAACTACTTTGATCAGAAATGAGGATTTATCATACAGCTGAAGTGAACTTATGATCAGGGTTTTGAAATTTGGTGCTGCAGGAGAATGCTGAAGATGAGATGAGTGGATCGGATAACTAAAGAGAAGGGTATCAGTTGATAGGACAAATTCTGAGGCCTCAGGGCATAGTTAATTTGGTAGGGAGGGACTGTTAAGGAGAATTGGCGAGGAGTTAGGGGCGGAGGAGGGGGGGGGGGGGGGGAGAGTAGGGAGAGAGTGGCAGTGCAATGTGCAGAGGGACGCCGAGGCTTGGCTACAGTAAGCATTGAGCATGCAGCTATCAAACTAGGAACAAGCTTTACTTCAAATTGATGTATGTTCAACTTTTCGATGGAAATCTCATGACGTGACAATTTAGGTAATAGATGACAGCGTTTTCCCGCACTTTTCCATCTGGACTATTTCCAAATGCGTTTATTAATTCACAGTTTCTGCCTATGATACTGCTTTCAAGTAACAGCTGTAACAGCATAAAATGCTAAAAGACTACTTCAATTTCCGGGAAACATTGATTTCTCAAAAATTGGAACTAACGAAATTATTTTTCAATATTTATACCATTTTTACCACCTCACTATGAAGTACGTGAAATGAAAGTCATTCCTTGTACACAGGACAGCGTTCACGGGCGTTTGATAAATGTAAACATGATTCACATGAAATAGATTTCCTCTCAAGAAGAAGCAGTATGGATTGGTCCTCTTTATAGCAAGTGATAGATATAACTTTTAGAAAATAATTTGGCTTTTACACATTGCTTTAAAATAATACGATCCTAAGGTTGGCCTTTTAGCAGCTTACTTAGGTTTTTACGGGATAAGCTTGAGAGTGACAAAACAGCCGAAACCATAAGTAACAAATATATTTACTAATATTCCAGGACGAAAATGCTAAATGCTGTCATTTCTAAAATTTCTACAGTCGTGTTATTCCTGAGTTCCTAACGAGAATGGAATTGGAAGACAGGCCTGGAAGTGGGGGGTGGGGGAAACAGGGATTATCTGCCACGTGCGGCAGTTTGCGGGGGGGCTAAATTCATGTCTTTGAAGAAAAAAACCTTGTTTCACACGGCGCCCAGCATCCAGCGCACGTTGGTCTATCGATTATTCATATGATTTTGAAACGCATTCCTGTTGGCTTCTGAACACTTTCTTAGTTGATTTCTGAACGAATCACAAGTTGATTTTCGAATGTGTGCGTCGTGTACGTGATGTCTCTGCCAATTGATCCCCGTCGCATCTGGAAATAAAAAACTTTCCTGCAGACAAAGAGGGACGAGGCTATGTGAACTGAGCCGAACAAACCTGAACGGGTAAATACAGACTACTGTTTTTTATGTTGGCCAGCCACGGTGGCCGAGCGGTTCTAGGCGCTTCAGTCAGGAACCGCGCGACTGCTACGGTCGCAGGTACGCATCCTGCCTCGGGCATGGATGTGTGTGATGTCCTTAGGTTAGTTAGGTTAAAGTATTTCTAAGTTCTAGGGGGCTGATGACCTAAGATGTTAAGTCCCATAGTGCTCAGAGCCATTTGAACCATTTTTGTTTTAGTTGTTGATTGGACGTCCGAATAATAATAATTATTATGATAATAATTACTAGCGAAATTCATAGATTCAGACTACCAGAATGGAAATAAACAACTAACAGGAGTAAAAGGCAAGAAAGATTACATATTAATTTTCTCCGTGTATCCAAGAAAAACAAACTTTGACCGAAAATTTTTGCCAGATCGCTACACTACTAAGCATCAGTTGCACAGTCCCCGGTTAGCAGCAGATGAAGTCCTGTTCTCGGAATAGAGCGGAAAACGCATTGTACGAACACGTACCGAAGAATGGAAAAGGGAAACTAAACCGGTGGTTCTGGCAGGGTTAGTGAAGTTAAAAGGAGAATATGTTTTGACAATGGCAGGAACAGTCGCAGAACAAGTTACGACAAGATTGTTTTCTAGAACGAGGTTGGTTGGTTGGTTTGGGGAAGGAGACCAGACAGCGTGGTCATCGGTCTCATCGGATTAGGGAAGGATTGGGAAGGAAGTCGGCCGTGCCCTTTCAGAGGAACCATCCCGGCATTTGCCTGGAGTGATTTAGGGAAATCACGGAAAACCTAAATCAGGATGGCCGGACGCGGGATTGAACCGTCGTCCTCCCGAATGCGAGTCCAGTGTCTAACCACTGCGCCACCCCGCTCGGTCTCTAGAACGAGGAAACAGAAGAAAAGGGGACATCATACAAATTACATGGAAGAATATAACTATTCCAAATTTATATAAAAATTTCGTATAACCATTTTTTCGATCTCATGCTTGAGAAACTGGAGCGTGTGAAAGGAATGTGAAACTATTTCCTAACATAAAACTTTTTGCTTGTAGTAGACCTAACAAGCATTTTATGTTGATACTTCGTGAATTAAATTCTGTCATGTTGTTTATGTAAATGAGGTACTTAAAAATTAGCATTTGCGCCCAAAGAGTCTCGCTTATTTGACGTGTCTTAAAATTGCGCAATGTTAGAAAGGCCTATTTCGTTTTGTCTAGCAGACGGCGACCAAATAGACGTAAACAGATCGAGAAACCAGTCTTGGGTACTATTCGTATTGACAGTTGTTTCAGTATTAGACATGACATTTTGATTTTTCATGTAGACAAACATTTGACGAGGTAAACATTTGATGAAGTAATAGATTGTTTCGCAGAACGGAAAGCACGCCGTGTAAAGCTGTAGCAAGAACAGTGGGGAAAAGTGCTGGGACCTAAGGAATGAAGAAATGTATACTTCCTTGCTTATCTTTTGTCTTTTCTGGTTTAATGTTTCCTATATTTAATTTTATGTCACACAAAAGAGAAAGCTAGCAGGTAATAAAGAGTGCAAGTTTTCTGAACAATTCTTATTCTTACGGTTACAAATAATCCCATGCAGTATTAATTTTAGTTATCTGTAAGGGAAGTTGGATGCCAAACAGGCTGACTGAAAGCAAGAGTGGCACCACAGGACAATTTAATTTCCACTGTCCTGAATGTAGGTTTGATAGATTCCATTATAAAACATACACTATTGATTTCCACAGAGCGAAACACAGTGGCGTGCTACAGAAAAATGGTGTGTGAAGAGACGTGGCACTGTGCTTTGGTACACTTAAGACCAAATAACTGGTCTTACATTTCCTCGAACATATATCAAACTCTTTTGAAAGATATGCGCAGCAAAATGAACATATTTTTGAAAAATCGATTTGTTTTTAAATTTTTGACGTCCTATCTCAAACGCTCGAGGGCGGGGGAGGACGCGACTATCAAATTAGTCTTCCGGCTCTGAACTATCGTAGGTCCGGGGCTGCTAGAAGATCCCAAGTTTAGTATTCAGTGAGAAATATAGTACGTAATGAGCTTCAAAGTGATTTGTCGAGTGCATATGTCGATTTAGTTCAAACAGGGGTAGCAATAAAACTTCAGTTGTCACCTCGAAAAAACGAAATTAGCCAATTAGTTTACTGTTAGTATGCAGATACATCTACATCTACATCCATACTCCGCAAGCCACCTGACGGTGTGTGGCGGAAGGTACCTTGAGTACCTCTATCGGTTCTCCCTTCTATTCCAGTCTCGTATTGTTCGTGAAAACAAGGATTGTCGGTGGGCTCTAATCTCTCTGATTTTATCCTCACGGTCTCTTTGCGAGATATACGTAGGAGGGAGCAATATACTGCTTGACTCCTCGATGAAGGTATGTTATCGAAACTTCAACAAAAGTCCATACCGAGCTACTGGGCGTCTCTCTTGCAGAGTCTTCCACTGGAGTTTATCTGTCATCTCCGTAACGCTTTCGCGATTACTAAATGATCCTGTAACGAAGCGCGCTGCTTCCGTTGGATCTTTTCTATCTCTTCTATCAACCCTATCTGGTACGGATCCCACACTGCTGAGCAGTATTCAAGCAGTGGGCGAACAAGCGTACTGTAACCTACTTCCTTTGTTTTCGGATTGCATTTCCTTAGGATTCTTCCAATGAATCTCAGTCTGGCATCTGCTTTACCGACGATCAACTTTATATGATCATTCCATTTTAAATCACTCCTAATGCGTACTCCCAGATAATTTATGGAATTAACTGCTTCCAGTTGCTGACCTGCTATATTGTAGCTAAATGATAAGGGATCTTTCTTTCTATGTATTCGCAGCACATTACACTTGTCTACATTGAGATTCAGTTGCCATTCCCTGCACCATGCGTCAATTCTATGCAGATCCTCCCGCATTTCAGTACAATTTTCCATTGTTAAAACCTCTCGATATACCACAGCATCGTCCGCAAAAAGCCTCAGTGAACTTCCGATGTCATCCACAAGGTCATTTATGTATATTATGAATAGCAACGGTCCTACGACACTCCTCTGCGGCACACCTGAAATCACTCTTACTTCGGAAGACTCCTCTCCATTGAGAGTGTTGGCATTCCTGCTAAACATTGAAAATTCCCGCGCTAGCGTACCGACGCACACCATACAGAAGCGAAAGCAAAATGATGCGGCAGTATCAAGTGGAGAGTCTTTCGTTAATTTTGTGGTAACGACGCTTCAACGATCCATATGATACACTGTTTAGGATGTGCAGAGAATTCCGGTGTTGTCAAACAAGTTAGAGTGACAAAGAACGAAATGACGGACCTGGGCATTGGAAGAAATGTGGTGGCCCTGGTGCTCGAAGACCGGCCTATCACAACGGTGGACAAAATTGAACGTCAGTCACGGTTTACTTTTCATCATTTTGCACGACATTTTGAACATGACAGTAGTCGCCGTCCTCTGAATTCCACGCCTCCTCACACACATTAAGAAAGATGACGGAACTTACGAAGCAGCGAAAATGTTGCAGTTATGTCAGGCCAACGCAGATGAGTACTCCAACGGCCTTATCACCACGGGCGAGTGGTCCGGTATATCATTACACCCCGTGACCAAGAGACAAAGCATTGTTCACGAACGCAGAAAAAGGCGAAGACTGAACCATAGTCGGAGAAGACAATGCTAAATGACTTTTTTTTTCCACCATTCTGTGGTGCTAACAGACTCTGTTCCTACCGGGCAAGGAATATGTCCAAAAGGGTGTTTTCCCTCCAACGCAACGCCTCAGCTCATTCTGCAGAGGACACAGCAAAATATATTATTTGCCTGGGCTATCAAATTTGGCCTCAAGCTCCGTATTCTTCCAAGATAGAGCGCAATGACTTACTCCTATTCCTTCAGATGAAGAAACCATTGCGTGGCAGGCATTTTGACGATGATGCGAACGAGGTGTCTTCGAGCTGGAACGTTTACTAAACAGCCGAAATGCAGACTTCTACAACCAACGTCTTCGAAAAGTTACCATTCTTTGGGAAAAATGTGTTGCACCAAAGGATGAACACGTAGAAGAGCCATCGGCACGTTTCACGTTCGCAGCTCGATTTTTTTTTTTTTTTTTTCCTCGAGAAAAGATGTGTATGCATCCTTTAAGAGTGGATACCTAGAAGCACTTTTTACTCGGTGTTCATGGTGCAAGTTAATGGTTTGTTTTGAACATTTCTTGAATGTCGACGATGTCCATTTTGTGAAATGTCATACATATATCCCATAAGGAAATGAAATGAGCGTATGGCGTTGATGGCCGGAGGCACCATCTGGGGAAGTTCGGCCGCCAAGTGCAAGTCTTGCGTCCCGGTGCTGAGGATGATAAGGACAACACAACGCCGGGTCCACCAGTGGAGAAAATCTCCAACCCGGCCGGGAATCGAACCCGGGTCCGCTACATCGGAGGCAAGCACGTTACCACCCAGCTAAGAAGGCGAAATATATCCCGTAGCACCTCCCGGACACTCAATTTCTGTCGCCCTCGTGATACATATGGTGGAGTCATTAGGATCTAATGTTTTTCCTGTGATAACTATTAATAGAACATTTTCCAATGAGACTGACTAAAGATTGAACTTACGACCTCGTACTCAAGGGGTTCGTTGTGAGAGAGACAATGAAATTAACTGTTGCCGAGCACTGTCTGAAACTTAAGCGTGCAGTGATGTATGAAGAAAAGATGGTTTTCGCACAGACTCCCGTGTTCTGGGACAGAGAGGCAATAGAGATATGAGTAGTAGAAAATGTCATTAATCGTGAGAGTGGGTGGCGACTCAGCGAAGTCTGGGATCCTGAACTGAAGTCGAAAAAGTACAGCGGCTGCAGCAGTAGAACTCAACAAAAAGGGGAGTTGAGAATGTGGACAGGGGGAACGAATCCTAGACAGAGCACCAGGTGCACCAGACGGAAAACGGGACATCAGCTCGCTGCCAGGCGCAGCGGACCCAAGCGGCACGTCTCAGAACGAAGAGTGAACACGTAGAGGAGGAATGACACCATCATCAAGTTTTATCGTCGCAACTCGATTTTTTCCAGGTTATAAGACTTATTGGTTACCCCCCACTGTTTGAAAGCAGTCGCGCCTTCAAAGGTCAGATTACTACTGAATCAACTTTGTCGATTGTTAGTGGCTAGTCGGTGTCATGGTGCAATAAGACCCATCTGCGCGAGATGCTGTCCAGGCGATGTGACGAACGCAAGAGTCTGCACACGCGGCATACTGTGTGCAGAATGCTGCAAAACAAGGCCAGAATTCTGTGGACATACACGGTGGATTTGGTAAATGGGGACAAACTGAGGCAATGATCCTTGAGACGATAAGCAGCCCTACAGATCATCTACATCTATATCTATACGGATACTCCACAAATCAGATTTAAATGCCTGGCACAGGGTTCATCGAACCACCTTCACAATTCTCTATTATTCCAATCTCGTATAGCGCTCGGAAAGAATGAACACCTATATCTTTCCGTATGAGCTCTGATTTCTCTTATTTTATTGTGGTGATCGTTCCTCCCTATGTAGGTCGGTGTCAACAAAATATTTCCGCATTCGGAGGAGAAAGTTGGTGATTAGAATTTCGTGAGAAGATTGCGTCGCAGCGAAAGACGACTTCCTTTTAATGATGTCCATCCCTAATGCTGTTTCATTTCTGTGACACTCTCTCCCATATTTCGCGATAATACGAAACATGCTGCCTTTCTTTGAACTTTTTCGATGTACTCCGTCAGTCCTACCTGGTAAGGATGCCACACCGTGCAGTAGCGTCTAAAAGAGGACGGACAAGCTTAGTGTAGGCAGTCTCCTTAGTAGGTCTGTTACATTTTCTAAATGTCCTGCCAATAAAACGCAGTCTTTGGTTAGCCTTCCCCACAACATTTTCTAGGTGTTCCTTCCAATTTAAGTAGTTCGTAATTGTTATACCTAGGTATTTAGTCAAATTTACGGCTTTTAGATTAGACTGATTTATCGTGTAACCGAAGTTTAACGAGTTCCTTTTAGCACTCATGTGAATGACCTCACACTTTTCGTTATTTAGGGTCAACTGCCACTTTTCGCACCATTCAGATATTATTTGTAAATCGTTTTGCAGTTTGTTTTGATCTTCTGATGACTTTATTTGTTGATAAACGACAGCGTCATCTGCAAACGACCGAAGACGGCTGGTCAGGTAGACTCCAAAATCGTTTATATAGATAAGGAATAGCAAAGGGCCTATAACACTACCTTGGGCAACGCCAGAAATCACTTCTGTTTTACTCGATGACTTTCCGTCAGTTACTACGAACTGTGACCTCTCTCTGATCTGTTCATATGGCTGGTAATGCATCCCAAGGGAGGTACACACACTTTGATAGTGACCTCGGTAGGAGCAACAGACAGGTGGGCCGCCAGTATGGGGTAATCTAGATAACCGCGTGGAACATTCTTCACGACAACTTCAGTTATTCATATCACTTACAACGCATGCAGCCCTCATTATGCACAGACATGCCTCTGGGCGACAGTTTTGTTGCTGGTTCGTTGCACAAACCACCATTCTCATCCACCCTCTTCACAGATGGGTATGCGTTAGCGAGGGGACCGTCACATCACTCTCCTACGGGCTATGGACAATGACCACGGTACGGTGGCAGTGAGCTAGCAGTATCGGCCCATTCTCGATGTGTGGGCGGTAATTAATGGCGTGAGAAGGGACCACAGGGCACCTCCTATGTTCACTGCACGAAGGTAGGTGCTGCACTTTAATTATTTAGCTTGCCAACGACACACTGTCCTATAATTTGCTTTAACTTCCTCGGTTCACCAAGTCTCCTTTATTTCGAAGTAAAAGGCTCGTGGTATAACACGTATTCTCACTTGCCTCTGTGCGTATAATTCACATGCCACTGAATAAATCACTGTCACTGAATAACTCACTGCCACTGGGTTAGTATACACTGCCCCGTTCATGCTATCACATCGCCTACCACATCACCTCGCAGGTGAGTCATGCCTGGACTTTCTGCTGGTGATCCCGCTTGCCCTGCTGGAAGACGTGACTCTGGTGTTACGAAGAGCTGTACATGATGGTGTTTCAGCGTGAGTTTGGACCTATGGTTCAAATGGCTCTGGTCACCATGGGGCTTAACTTCTGAGGTCATCAGTCCCCTAGAACTTAGAACTACTAAAACCTAACTAACCTAAGGACATCACACACATCCATGCCCAAGGCAGGATTCGAACCTGCGACGGTAGCGGTCGCGCGGTTCCAGTCTGTAGCGCCTAGGACCGCTCGGTCAGTCCGGCCGGCGAGTTTGAACCTAAAACTGTAGTAAAGACAGAATATTGCCTGGTGTGTTCTCATGTGTGCTTGCAATCACTTACATATACACTGCCAAAGATCTTTTACCTCCATCTTCAAGTGGGTGTGTCACTCTTGCAACACATTTCCGACCATACGTCGATATGACATTATTCGCCTCTTATTCTCTCAGGGATCGTTGTTTGAACTCTGTACCCCCAATTTAGAAAGATCAATTTGTATAATTTACACGACAAATCTTGTGACTACCTTTGTAGACCATTTCTCTGTGAAACATGCAGTGAGTCCACAATGAATCCGGGCATTTCTTTCGAGTACAATCTCGCGATCCTTCATAACAGCTGCACATCGCACGGCCGCCGCTGTAGTAACGGCACCCCGGCGCGCAGTCTGGGACTGACCACAGTCTTATAACATAAGGGCTGGGCTGGTGACGAGGTGCGGGCGCGTCCGCCGCGACAGGTCATGATGGTGCGCGCCATTGTCGCCGCACCCCACGCGGTCCCTTCCCCCCTCCCCCTCCGCGGACCGGCGCGCTATCGCACAAATCATTATTAATGACAGACGGCCCGCGCGCTGCGAGCCAGCTACGTGTTTTCGTGCGCCATTGTTTCGCTGGCGCCACTGCAGCGATCATCACACAATGTGCACACCGTAAAAAATTGTTTCCGCTCGTATTTATTATTACGATATTTTTTTCTCCCTCCTCTCGCGGCGAGCGGAAAAAAACGGCCGAGTTGGCGCATCGCTCCGCGGATTTATGATCGCGGCCTGCGCGCGGCACTTCCGATGGCGTCCGAAAAGCCCCGACGGGTGCGCAGCGCCGTTCAGCCGATCTGCACGCGCTTTCTGCTGGCGGAACTTGTGTTCCCCGTGTTTACTGGCACGCCGACTCTCAAAAAGACATCGGCCAACTGCGTAAACATCGTAATACGGCGACGGCAACAGCGGTGGGCCTATTGTGCCAGAACTGAAATGAGGAGACCACTGAATTACAGATAATATTGCTCATTTACTGGGCATTATGCGTTCTGTTGCTCCGAGAATGTAATGATCGTTTCGTAAGGCGATAATGCAGCAATCAGATCCCATAACGTGGCAAATTTTGTGTTAGCAGAAGAGCCAATACCGTGTTACGAGTGGAGGCCGAAATGCACGCGTTTTAGCTCACGCAGGCTGGCGTGAGGAGGGAAGAACTATACTGACGTGAGGTTTGGAACATGACAAGGAATGAGAATTCAGAAAGCGGACGTAATTAGTTTGATACTTAACTTTAATCCATTAATGATGAACGTCGCTCTTGACGGTACATGATTCACAATATTATCTGTTCAGAATACATTCTTGAAGTAATTATAGTAACTGAATATGGTGCCTTGCTAGGTCGTAGCATATGACGTAGCTGAAGGCTGTGCTAAACTGTCGTCTCTGCAAATGAGAGCGTATGTAGACAGTGAACCATCGCTAGCAAAATCGGCTGTACAACCGGGGCGAGTGCTAGGGAGTCTCTCTATGCTAGGCCTGCCGTGTGGCGGCGCTCGGTCTGCAATCACTGATAGTGGCGACACGCGGGTCCGACGTATATTAACGGACCGCGGCCGATTTAAAGGCTACCACCTAGCATCTACATCTACATCTACATGATTACTCTGCAATTCACATTTAAGTGCTTGGAAGAGGGTTCATCGAATCACAATCATACTATGTCCCTACCATACCACTCCCGAACAGCGCGCGGGAAACCTTTCTGTTCGAGCTCTGATTTCTCTTATTATATTTTGATGATCATTCCTAGCTATGTCGGTTGGGCTCAAAAAAATATTTTCGCATTCGGAAGAGAAAGTTGGTGACTGAAATTTCGTAAATAAATCACGCCGCGACGAAAAACGTCTTTGCTTTAATTAATTCCATCCCAACTCGCGTATCATATCTGCCACACTCTCTCCCCTATTACGTGATAATACCAAACGAGCTGCCCTTTTTTGCACCCTTTCGATGTCCTCCGTCAATCCCACCTAGTAAGGATCCCACACCGCGCAGCAATATTCTAACAGAGGACGGACGAGTGTAGTGTAAGCTGTCTCTTTAGTGGACTTGTTGCATCTTCTAAGTGTCATGCCAATGAAACGCAACCTTTGGCTCGCCTTCCCCACAATATTATCTGTGTGGTCTTTCCAACTGAAGTTGTTCGTAATTTTTACACCTATGTTCTTAGTTGGATCGACAGCCTTGAGACTTGTACTATTTATCGAGTAATCGAATTCCAACGGATTTCTTTTGGAACTCATGTGGATCACCTCACACTTTTCGTTATTTAGCGTCAACTGCCACCTGCCACACCATACAGCAATCTTTTGTAAATCGCTTTGCAACAGTCAGTGTGCTCCCTGCCGCCGTTGGATAAGCAGCTGAGCAGCAAGTCGTATACTCCTAGCTCACTCATTTGTTACATAGTTTAATTCTTAATTTCTTTGCGTGTTTTTGGTACTTGCATTGTTTAATTCATAAATTTCGGGCGTATTATAGTATTTGAGAGTTGTAGCATCGCGTTTTAGTACCTGAATAGTGTAAATTCGCTTAGTCGTTTGTCTACTGTTTTTGTTTTGAACGGCCAGTGTCGGTTGGTCACAGTCAGTGTGCTCCCTGCCGCCGTTGGATAAGCAGCTGAGCAGCAAGTCGTATACTCCTAGCTCACTCATTTGTTACATAGTTTAATTCTTAATTTCTTTGCGTGTTTTTGGTACTTGCATTGTTTAATTCATAAATTTCGGGCGTATTATAGTATTTGAGAGTTGTAGCATCGCGTTTTAGTACCTGAATAGTGTAAATTCGCGTAGTCGTTTGTCTACTGTTTTTGTTTTGATCGGCCAGTGTCGGTTGGTCACAGTCAGTGTGCTCCCTGCCGACGTTGGATAAGCAGCTGAGCAGCAAGTCGTATACTCCTAGCTCACTCATTTGTTACATAGTTTAATTCTTAATTTCTTTGCGTGTTTTTGGTACTTGCATTGTTTAATTCATAAATTTCGGGCGTATTATAGTATTTGAGAGTTGTAGCATCGCGTTTTAGTACCTGAATAGTGTAAATTCGCTTAGTCGTTTGTCTACTGTTTTTGTTTTGAACGGCCAGTGTCGGTTGGTCACAGTCAGTGTGCTCCCTGCCGACGTTGGATAAGCAGCTGAGCAGCAAGTCGTATACTCCTAGCTCACTCATTTGTTACATAGTTTAATTCTTAATTTCTTTGCGTGTTTTTGGTACTTGCATTGTTTAATTCATAAATTTCGGGCGTATTATAGTATTTGAGAGTGTAGCATCGCGTTTTAGTACCTGAATAGTGTAATTTCGCTTAGTCTCCTTCCGCCGCCGAGCAGTGTCAGCAGTGCGCAAGTAGCAGCATTACTGCATTTACTAGGCAATCTTGTATTTTAATAACCGTTTAAATTTTGTCGATTTGTTTGCGCTCTCTGTAGATTAGTTCAGACGTTCTTTGCAAAACAGTTTTTAGCATGGATAGGGACTGCAACTGCTGTGCTCGGATGCAGGCTGAGTTGGCATCCCTTCGCTCCCAGCTTCAGGCAGTGTTGGCTTCGGTCACACAGCTTGAGGCTGTTGCCAATGGGCATCACTGTGGGGGTCCGGATGGGGGTTTGTCGGGGACGGCCAGCTCGTCCCTCGCATCCCCTGATCGGACTACGACTGTGGTTGCCCGGGATACTGCCCACATTGAGGCTGATCCCTCACCTTTGGTAGAGTGGGAGATCGTTTCAAGGTGTGGCAGGGGGCGAAAGACATTCCGGAGGGCTGAACGGAAAGCCTCTCCAGTTTGTCTGACGAACAGGTTTCAGGCTCTGTCTCAGGCTGATACTGATCTTCGGCCTGACATGGCTGCTTGTCCTGTCCCAGAGGTTGCCCCTCAGTCTGCAAGATCCGGGCAGTTGCAGAGGGTGGGCTTACTGGTAGTTGGGAGCTCCAACGTCAGGCGCGTAATGGGGCCCCTTAGGGAAATGGCAGCAAGAGAGGGGAAGAAAACCAATGTGCACTCCGTGTGCATACCGGGGGGAGTCATTCCAGATGTGGAAAGTGTCCTTCCGGATGCCATGAAGGGTACAGGGTGCACCCATCTGCAGGTGGTCGCTCATGTCGGCACCAATGATGTGTGTCGCTATGGATCGGAGGAAATCCTCTCTGGCTTCCGGCGGCTATCTGATTTGGTGAAGACTGCCAGTCTCGCTAGCAGGATGAAAGCAGAGCTCACCATCTGCAGCATCGTCGACAGGACTGACTGCGGACCTTTGGTACAGAGCCGAGTGGAGGGTCTGAATCAGAGGCTGAGACGGTTCTGCGACCGTGTGGGCTGCAGATTCCTCGACTTGCGCCATAGGGTGGTGGGGTTTCGGGTTCCGCTGGATAGGTCAGGAGTCCACTACACGCAACATGCGGCTACACGGGTAGCAGGGGTTGTGTGGCGTGGGCTGGGCGGTTTTTTAGGTTAGATGGCCTTGGGCAAGTACAGAAAGGGCAACAGCCTCAACGGGTGCGGGGCAAAGTCAGGACATGCGGGGACCAAGCAGCAATCGGTATTGTAATTGTTAACTGTCGAAGCTGCGTTGGTAAAGTACCGAAACTTCAAGCGCTGATAGAAAGCACCGAAGCTGAAATCGTTATAGGTACAGAAAGCTGGCTTAAGCCAGAGATAAATTCTGCCGAAATTTTTACAAAGGTACAGACGGTGTTTAGAAAGGATAGATTGCATGCAACCGGTGGTGGAGTGTTCGTCGCTGTTAGTGGTAATTTATCCTGTAGTGAAGTAGAAGTGGATAGTTCCTGTGAATTATTATGGGTGGAGGTTACACTAAACAACCGAACTAGGTTAATAATTGGCTCCTTTTACCGACCTCCCGACTCAGCAGCATTAGTGGCAGAACAACTGAGAGAAAATTTGGAATACATTTCACATAAATTTTCTCAGCATGTTATAGTCTTAGGTGGAGATTTCAATTTACCAGATATAGACTGGGACACTCAGATGTTTAGGACGGGTGGTAGGGACAGAGCATCGAGTGACTTTATACTGAGTGCACTATCCGAAAATTACCTCGAGCAATTACACAGAGAACCGACTCGTGGAGATAACATCTTGGACCTACTGATAACAAACAGACCCGAACTTTTCGACTCTGTATGTACAGAACAGGGAATCAGTGATCATAAGGCCGTTGCAGCATCCCTGAATATGGAAGTTAATAGGAATATAAAAAAAAGGGAGGAAGGTTTATCTGTTTAGCAAGAGTAATAGAAGGCAGATTTCAGACTACCTAACAGATCAAAACGAAAATTTCTGTTCCGACACTGACAATGTTGAGTGTTTATAGAAAAAGTTCAAGGCAATCGTAAAATGCGTTTTAGACAGGTACGTGCCGAGTAAAACTGTGAGGGACGGGAAAAACCAACCGTGGTACAACAATAAAGTTAGGAAACTACTGCGAAAGCAAAGAGAGCTCCACTCCAAGTTTAAACGCAGCCAAAACCTCTCAGACAAACAGAAGTTAAACGATGTCAAAGTTAGCGTAAGGAGGGCTATGCGTGAAGCGTTCATTGAATTCGAAAGTGAAATTCTATGTACCGACTTGACAGAAAATCCTAGGAAGTTCTGGTCTTACGTTAAATCAGTAAGTGGCTCGAAACAGCATATCCAGACACTACGGGATGATGATGGCATTGAAACAGAGGATGACACGCGTAAAACTGAAATACTAAACACCTTTTTCCGAAGCTGTTTCACAGAGGAAGACCGCACTGCAGTTCCTTCTCTAAATCCTCGCACAAACGAAAAAATGGCTGATATCGAAATAAGTGTCCAAGGAATAGAAAAGCAACTGGAATCACTCAATAGAGGAAAGTCCACTGGACCTGACGGGATACCAATTCGATTCTACACAGATTACGTGAAAGAACTTGCCCCCCTTCTAACAGCCGTGTACCGCAAGTCTCTAGAGGAACGGAGGGTTCCAAATGATTGGAAAAGAGCACAGATAGTCCCAGTCTTCAAGAAGGGTCGTCGAGCAGATGCGCAAAACTATAGACCTATATCTCTTACGTCGATCTCTTGTAGAATTGCCCGCATCTCGTGGTCGTGCGGTAGCGTTCTCGCTTCCCACCCCCGGGTTCCCGGGTTCGATTCCCGGCGGGGTCAGGGATATTCTCTGCCTCGTGATGGCTGGGTGTTGTGTGCTGTCCTTAGGTTAGTTAGGTTTAAGTAGTTCTAAGTTCTAGGGGACTTATGACCACAGCAGTTGAGTCCCATAGTGCTCAGAGCCATTTGAACCATTTTCTTGTAGAATTTTAGAACATGTTTTTTGCTCGCGTATCATGTCATTTCTGGAAACCCAGAATCTACTATGTAGGAATCAACATGGATTCCGGAAACAGCGATCGTGTGAGACCCAACTCGCCTTATTTGTTCATGAGACCCAGAAAATATTAGATACAGGCTCCCAGGTAGATGCTATTTTTCTTGACTTCCGGAAGGCGTTCGATACAGTTCCGCACTGTCGCCTGATAAACAAAGTAAGAGCCTACGGAATATCAGACCAGCTGTGTGGCTGGATTGAAGAGTTTTTAGCAAACAGAACACAGCATGTTGTTATCAATGGAGAGACGTCTACAGACGTTAAAGTAACCTCTGGCGTGGCACAGGGGAGTGTTATGGGACCATTGCTTTTCACAATATATGTAAATGACTTAGTAGATAGTGTCGGAAGTTCCATGCGCCTTTTCGCGGATGATGCTGTAGTATACAGAGAATTTGCAGCATTAGAAAATTGTAGCGAAATGCAGGAAGATCTGCAGCGAATAGGCACTTGGTGCAGGGAGTGGCAACTGACCCTTAACATAGACAAATGTAACGTATTGCGAATACATAGAAAGAAGGATCCTTTATTGTATGATTATATGATAGCGGAACAAACACTGGTAGCACTTACTTCTGTAAAATATCTGGGAGTATGCGTGCGGAACGATTTGAAGTGGAATGATCATATAAAATTAATTGTTGGTAAGGCGGGTACCAGGTTGAGATTCATTGGGAGAGTGCTTAGAAAATGTAGTCCATCAACAAAGGAGGTGGCTTACAAAACACTCGTTCGACCTATACTTGAGTATTGCTCATCAGTGTGGGATCCGTACCAGATCGGTTTGACGGAGGAGATAGAGAAGATCCAAAGAAGAGCGGCGCGTTTCGTCACGGGGTTATTTGGTGACCGTGATAGCGTTACGGAGATGTTTAATAAGCTCAAGTGGCAGACTCTGCAAGAGAGGCGCTCTGCATCGCGGTGTAGCTTGCTCGCCAGGTTTCGAGAGGGTGCGTTTCTGGATGAGGTATCGAATATATTGCTTCCCCCTACTTATACCTCCCGAGGAGATCACGAATGTAAAATTAGAGAGATTAGAGCGCGCACGGAGGCTTTCAGACAGTCGTTCTTCCCGCGAACCATACTCGACTGGAACAGGAAAGGGAGGTAATGACAGTGGCACGTAAAGTGCCCTCCGCCACACACCGTTGGGTGGCTTGCGGAGTATCAATGTAGATGTAGATGTAGATACTGGTCTTCGGATGACCTTACTAGACGGTAAATTACACAAGTGTGGTGTCTGGCGGTGACACCACAGCAAATATGACATTAGAAAATACTGCTGCTAGCTGAAAATAAGGAGCACTTTTCGTGGCGTATTGGTACACAGGTTTCTCAGTGTTTATAACTGGAAACATCAGATACAAGGACACTGTGACTACTTTTAATATAATGAATAAAAACAGCTGTCCTCTGGTTTCTCTTTCTATTTATTCTGACCACATGTCTTCAGATCTGCGTGTAACAGAGTAGGAGAGAAGGGTTGATCGTAAACCATATCTATATTTTCTATTTATCTTCTGTGTATCTATTCTATAACTAAACTGTAAAACCGTTCTGTCCATCTGTTTGTCCGTTTGAAGATGCTAATCTCCAAAACTACTAGACGAATTTTCAGTGGGATTTTATAGGTAAGTTGGGTGTAGCTTGGGGTAATGTATAGCGTTTATTTCATCGTAATTGGATCACGGAAAAAATATCGTGATTAAAATTTTGTTCAAAGACTCCACGTCTGTGTATTCGTCTGTTAGAACACGCTGATTTCCAAAATTACTTGGCGAATTTTCGTGGGGTATTCACAGCTAACTTGAGCGTAGCGTGGGGCAACATATAGGCTTTATTTCATCAAAATCGGATCACGAAAGAAAAAGGTATCGTAAATTAAATTTATATGACTCCGCTCAGCTTAGTAGTTCGGATTTTTACCTTACAGACACACATTACACCAAAGAACCAATAAATGGCGCTGTTAGTTTTTTTCCCTTTTCTTCTATAATACCGCAATAAAAGACGTATTTTTGGAACTTTCCGTCAGTTAGAGAATGAAGCGCAGCAAATTTATATTTACGAATACAAACTTACATTGGAATTGTTTGGCTAGGAGATACCGATTTACTGATTTAGCTTTCCGCACTAAAAAAAAAAAAAGCTCAGAGAAATTATTCGGTTTCTTTCAATAGATTTCATTTATATTTGACTTCTTGGCTAGAAAAAACTAGTTTATTGATAAAATGATCCTACAAGGCTTCCTTTTTTACCGACTGAGGTATGCAGCTCTAAATAGTGAGGTGTTCAGAAGTCCTTCAACATCCTCTCCGAAGCATGGGTGTGTAGCTAGTATGACATAAAAAAAAACACCGGCTGGCAAAAAAGCGATGCATCTGGAAGAGGAGGAGCAAATGACATGAAACCCCACGGAACAGAAAGCTACCAAATCGAGTCAACTTTACAAAGAACTCCGCAGTATCGGCCCACTTATCATCGTGACGTTGCATACTCTCTGGCCTGGGTGCGTGCACTCTTTCGGTTGGGAAGGGTGTCACTTTTGTACCCTCTCCTGAGGCAAACTGGAAAGCAGCTGTTGTAACTGCTCCTTGATATCCTCTGTAACGGCACTGAGACGGAATTAACGCCCGATTTGGTCCCGCTTGTTCTATCGGAAAGAGATCTGGGGATCTCGTTGGTCACAGTGGTACCTCAGTACCACGGAGACAGTTCATAGAGACACGTGCGATATGTCTGTTGAAAAATAGCGCCACGATCCTATCATATAAGACATAACGCATGAGGACGCAGAATTTCCGTTACGTACCTTCGAGCTGGTAGAGTTCCCCGAAGTCGTACCCCATAGTTCCCCACGCCGCGACGCCAGGAGCATCAGCGCTGTGCCTCTCCAAAACATTGGAAAAAGGAGACTTCTGCTCAGGTCGCCGCCACACTCGCCTACGACGTCACTCAGGCTAGTGCAGAACCATGATTCATCTCTGAATACAATGTGTCGCCACTAATCAGCATTCCATGCTTCCCAGCCACAGCATCACTGCTAACGCAGCCGCCTGTGTTGTGTTGTTTACAGCAGCCTACGCGAGGGACTATAGTTCCGTAGCCCGGCTGCTGTTAATCTCTGACGAACAGTGCGGGATGACAGAGAATGTTGCATGGACTCCATTACTTATTCTCGAACGACGGGCACCGATGTGAGTGATTTAGATGGCCTTGGTGACAATACAGTGATCCTGCCTTATGGTGGTCAGAGGTGGTCAGCCGGACCTGGACGACGAGTATGCGCGCCCTCGAGCTCCGCAGTTCAACACACATGGCAGCTCTATCACGAAACGGAGGCGCACAATAAGGCCACTTTGAAAGTCTTATAAGGTGCTGATAACGCTGTCTCACACAAGTACTCGACATCTGCGTATCCTTCGCAGTGATCACTCAACATCCCACTCTATTCACGCTTTTTATTTACCTTAGCACACTTGGTCACACTAATCTAATATGGTGGTCAACCTGCCTGTCACAAAGGACTGCACTTTTAATCATTTAAATACTCTTTCAGGAAGTGTGATTGAAGATGTGGTGTGTGGATGGTATTTTGCAGTGAAGAGGTAGGCACGGGAGAGTAAATCGTGGCAGCCCAAATCAGTCCAGAAGGTCAACGATCGAAAAAAAAAACGAATAATTGCGAGTGGACTCACGCACTGAGGGTTTCATACAAACGTACTTATGGATATAGATGGTTCATCCATCTCCATAATCGACAATTCTGACGATTTTTCCTCTTATCGGTATCGATACTGGCAAGATACCAAAATATCATACCATAAATGATTATGTCTTGATTGCATTGACGTAGAAGCTTAAAGTTTTTATGCCACCAAGCAGGGTTGGCCTTGTTACTATGGATGTGGCGTTGTTAGTGTCAGATGGTGGCCGGATACCCCACCCCCACCCCCGAGACTGAATTAGTGTACCCCAGCTGTCTGTGTCTGGTGTATGCCATGGTGGAATAGTTCCAACGTGTTCAGATACCTGCGAGTAGTGTAACTGAGGCGGGACGTGGGGACCGGTCCGGTATTCACATAGCGGCATATGGAAAACCGCCTAAAAACCACATCTAGGCTGGCCAGCACACCAGTTCTCGTCGGTAATCCGCCAGGTGGATTCGATCCGGGGCCGGCGCACTTACTTAAGTCCAGGAAGCAGCGTATTAGCGCTCTCGGCTAACATGGCGGATCTGCTAAGAGATTCTGTTATTTCATTTAAATTTCAACTTGATACAAATTCCTGAGGAAAAAGAGTCGCCCAGGTTGATGCCATATTTCTCGACTTTCGAAGGGCGTTCGACTCATTTCCGCACTGGCGCTTGCTCCAAAAAATGCGCGCGCGCTTATAGTCTATCCGATGGCATATGCGGTTGGATAGAAAGTTTTCTAACAGACAGGGAGCAGTATGTCGTGCTGATCTGGGTGACTTTAACAGAAACAAGCGTAACTTCAGCTGTGCCCCAGGACGGCGTAATAGGTCCTCTGCCTTTTACGACTTATATAAACGATCTGGTTGATGGTATTGACAGCGGCATTGTACTGTTTGCCGAAGATGCTGTAGTCTACAGGAAAGTAGTATCACACGAAAGTTATGAACAAATCAATGAGGGTTTGCAGCAAATAAATGCGTAGTGTTCTGACTGGCAGTTATCTCTCAGTATTAGTAAGTGTAACCTACTGCGTATAGCAAGGCGAAAATCCCCATTAAGGTACGAGTACAAAATTAATGCCCAGTCTTTGGAAGCGGTAACATCCCTGAAGTATCTGGGTGTGACTATTCGAAATGATCTCAAATGGAATGATCAGATTACACAAGTAGCGTGGAAGGCGAACTCTAGATTGCGGTTTATTGGTAGAATCCTGAAGCGATGCAGTCCTTCAACAAAGGAAATGGCTTACAATACATTAGTTCGTCCAGTCTTAGAGTATTGTTCGTCTGTATGGGACCCCTACCAGTTGGGTTTGATTCAAGAGATTGAGAAGGTCCAAAGAAGAGCGGCAAGATTCGTGACTGGTACATTTATCCATCGCGAGAGCGTTCCAAATCTCATAGTTTGAAGTGGGACACACCTGCAGACAGACGGCGCGCGAAACGGAAGGGGCTGCTCACAAAATTTCGAAATACGATCGAGGCCGTAGAGCATGTATTATTACCACCAACTTTCAAATCGAGCAATGATTACTATTCAAAGATAAGGGAAATTAGAGCTTGTACTGAGGCGTTTACACAGTCGTTTTTCCCTCGCGCGATCCGTGACTGGAACAGAGGGGAAAAATACGATTAGGCACGAATTATGCCCTCTGCCACACACCTCTTTGTGGCTAGCGGCGTATATATGTAGACGTAGATATGTAGATGTAGACAGACACACAGTCAGATAATACGACAAGAAATAGTTTTTTCGTGTGATATAATTACAAATTAACGATTTTCGGACTTTTTCCTTTAATTTTACTGTGAAAACTTGTTTATTTCCAAATTTCATGATTCTTGGTCAATGGGAAGTACCCTACAGGTTCCGATGAGTGCGTTTCCGAGTGTCAAAATATTTCCGAGTATCAAAATATGAGACATAAATGGCCGTATTTTTTGACTGCATTGACTTAGAAGCTTCAATTTTTTATTCGGCCAAGGAACCTTGGGTATTAATACGTAGCATAATTAACTTGATACGTCTGCTTGTTCCTGATATAAAGGGTACTCAGCAGGCAGACAGAAAAACAGACGGACATAGATGCGATCTTATCAGAGATTCGTTTTTGCCGATTGTGGCACGGAAACACTAAATACGAGTCTTGCGTGCATGGACGATGGTTGTGGTGTGTAGAAATGAAGAAAAAAACTCCGTCCGAACAGGCCTCGTAATGCCGAACGATAATGACATTCGCCGTGTCATCCTCAGCGGATGGGCGTCGCTGGATGCAGATATGGAAGGGCATGTGTTCAGTACATCGCTCTCCCAACCATTGTCAGATTTCGTGACCAGAGCCGCTACTTTGCAATCAAGTAGCTCCTCAATCGGCCTGATAAGGGTCGAGTGCATCCCGCTAGCCACCAGCTCTCGGCACACCCGGGCGGTCACCGATCTGACAGAAACAGGTGTCAACACTGCGTCAAGGTCGCCGGCAGGAAAGAAGTCGATAAAGGTTTATCACACCGTTGACAGTGATGTCATTAAAGTCAGAGCACAAGTTCGGCTTAGGGAAGGATTGGGAAGGAAATAGGCCGTGCCCTTTTACGGGAATCATTCCGGCATTCGCCTAAATCGATGTAAAGAAATCATGGAAAATCTGTATCTAGATCGCTGGACAGGTTTTGAAGCCCCATCGTCCAAAACACAAGTGGAGTGCCTTACTACCACACCAGTTCACTCGATGTGTGGGACTAAGTACTCACAACAGAGAAAAATTACTGTACCACAAATACCCAACCGCAATAATCTGGTGATCTGAACGACGGCTCACAGTTATCACAATAATGTAAGCATATGAAAATGAGATACGTCTGGAGACTCCAGAATTGAAGTGACAAGCCGGGAGGATGTTTCCGGAAGAAATAGTGCGAAATGTCGGGGCTCCAACAAGTGAGGGCGGATGGGAATTGTCGGAGAAGTGATGAGGGCGCAGCGCAGCATGTTGTCAGGTGGAAGGCGATAAAACAGGGTTATGTATGGGCGGCCATCGCCAGCGGCCGTTCTACCGCCGCCAGAATGAAATTATTGTGTAAATAATACGGGGGCGGCGCGGCGCGGCGCGGCTCTGCGCTGACATAATGAAACATTTGAGCAGGAAGGCTGCGGCGCTTCCGCGGGCCATTGTCACCGCCGGGGGACCGGAATAAAAGCGGCCTTCCGCTGGGGCGGCCAACTTCGGCCGTTGTTCTGCGCCAGGTGCCGCGGAGCGCTACCGGTCGTACGTCAGCCGCCGAAAGGTGCGAGGAAGCGCGCGACGTGAATCCGCGCACCGCCGTGATGTAATGTTACGGTGCCGCGCCAGGAAGGACCGCTGCACGCCCAAAAAGGCGTATTGTCGCCCGCAACAAATGTGCCGCGTCCAGCGGCCAAAGGCCGGGCCGCGACGCCGTGATGAACAGTCGCCCGCGGCGGCGGATTTGCGGAACCGGCGAACGGCCGTATCCAGAAGGCCGCAGGTAGCGGCGATCGGGGTGGTTGTGGTTGCGGTGTGCGGGCTCCTGAGATGAAAAATTAAAGTCCCCGTTATCGGAAAACCCAGAGAATCTCCCTATCCAATCACGCGAGTTTACTTTGAAAAGGTAATGAAACAAGTCGCACAGCGGGTAATGCCTTACTAAGTCTGAATTTAACAGAGGTAGGTCGATATTCGAAAGAGAATAGTCATACATGAAATACACAGATCAACCACGAGACGACAGTACATTTCAGTTAAAGGAGGTGTCTAACTATTGAACGAAAACGCACTCTTGTAAAAGATGCTATTTATGTCCCTTGTAATATCCGGTGGTTATAATTTAACTTCTCCTGTTTAACACCTTTGAGATCCCCTGCTATACCCGCAGGACAGGACAGATAGTATAATTTGTGGAAAGGGGCCAAAATGAGTGGCAGTCAGCTGCACTCGAACATACTACTTTATTCATTTGACAAACGTTACAAGTGTTGTGTTCATAGTTCCGCGTAGTCAGCGCGCACTTAACCTTCCCACTAGAGCGCGCCCCGCTAAGCACAACAGTGCAGGCGCAGCGCTCGTCCGTATCCGCACTACGAGATGGCGCTGTCTTAGAGATTGATCAAATTCCGCTTTCGCCGATGCGCGTGTTAATATGTAACGCAGCCAATGAGATTGCTACTAACGTAAAACCTTTTCTCCTCACGGATCACACTCGCGCAGTGATACCTGAACGCGTGTGGTATTATAACGCGTGTACAGACCTCCGATTAGTCAGTCTGCATTTGTCTGCACCAGTCTGTAGTCAAGTTTCAGTCTGCACCTAATAAGATTACCATATTCCTGTACATAGCCATGAAGATAAATGAATAGACACTTTGTCAAGTATCAGAGATATGTGAGAATAAGATTAATGTACCAAGACCAAAGGAACTTCAGATTGTTAATTGTAAACAGCATCCAGAATCAAGTTACGTCATGTCTATGCTTTTTATTGTTTTAATAAATGTGTGTGAAAATTAATCAAGTTCTGTTTAAAGCTGGTCACCGTCAATCTGCTACTCTAAGTGTGGTGTCACCGCCAGACACCACACTTGCTAGGTGGTAGCCTTTAAATCGGCCGCGGTCCGGTAGTATACGTCGGACCCGCGTGTCGCCACTATCAGTGATTGCAGACCGAGCGCCGCCACACGGCAGGTCTAGAGAGACGTCCTAGCACTCGCCCCAGTTGTACAGCCGACTTTGCTAGCGATGGTTCACTGACAAATTACGTTCTCATTTGCCGAGACGATAGTTAGCATAGCCTTCAGCTACGCCAATTGCTACGACCTAGCAAGGCGCCATTATCATTTGCTATTTATCTTGTGATGCATGTACCGTCAGACCGATGTTCACCAATTATGGATTAAAGTTAAGTATTCCAGAAGCTACGTACTTTTTTTACTAGACTCAACTCCTTTAACTGTTCCAGACCTCACGCCAGCCTGCGTGAACTTAAACGAGTGCCTTTCGGCTATCTCATTGTGGCTTGGCTGTCTTGCCAAGTCACAACACTAAGCGTGCAAGTGGCATTTCTATCGTCTGACCTAACGGCAGAAGACAAACACGCCACGATAAGACCACGAGACATATTGCTGACACTCGCCTACTTCGTTAGAGCGACAAGTCAAATAATCTGATGGTGTGTGTACTGAAGGTCTTACAGTACGCACACCACAACAAGAGTAAAGAAAACATTAAAAACAGAGCAAGCCAAACATTAATTTTAGAACTTGATTCCCGGCTAAATGTGCCATTCACTCTCACTCCCCAAGGGCAAAACAACTTCAATTTAAAACCGGCCGAAGGCCAATCACTTAAGACTCCAAAAAATAATTTGAATTTTAAAAAGCAGAAGGCCTTATCTTAAAACATTTCTCTAAATTTGTCTGAAGGCCCAAACAATCTCACGCCTTAGGGGCAAAACAACTTTACTTTAAAATCTGCTAGAAGCTATACATAAACAAACAACAAGGACAAATAGGAAAAGGCAGCACATCAAATGGCTCTCAGAAGTTTCCAAGGACCGGCCTGGAATTCAAACACTAACGCTCGCTTAGGTGAGACAGGCAGTTGCCCCAAAAATTCTCAATCGATCGGCAACCAAACTGACAGACAGTCAACGCACCAAACGACAGGATAACTTCCGCTCCACCCAACCAGCACACAACAGGGAGTTCAATGGAACAACGCAGAAGGTATCGGCGCCCACAACGAATTACACATTCAGCTGTCAAACTACATGCCGTGCTGGACAGCCACAACAAGACGAGGAAGATACACTACCTGAATTTACGTCAACGGCCAGGGCAGGTAACTGGAACGTTAACGGCCACAAGGCAGAAGATTCGGCTTGTACACTTCAACTCAGATTAAACAAGTTAAGTTAAACTCCACAGGACGATCGCAAGAATTTCGCCAACTTGAGAACACACGTTGTTGCTCACGGGAATATCCCAACAGCCCACAACGAAATTCAATCGACACACTGTGAACAGTTGGGGCTGGCTGGTAGAGTAAATAAAGACTCAACTTTCGTGTCCGGGATCGGTGAGCCACGGACCTCGTAGCAGTGGGAACAGCCCCTCACACGCCGACCGCGCGTGGAAGCCGCCAGCGGCCCCCGGCCACACAAGCGCCACGGAGACTTCCTCGCTGCTCCACGCCAACCGACCAACTGCCCGAACACGGGACAGCCGGAAACTATAAGCGCTAGGTCAAAAATAGTACAAGGGTGCGAATATCGATACACGCTGCTGCTGCCACTAGCGGAGAGAGAGGATAACAACATAATCGCCATAATCGCGGGAGACTAATCACAGAATAGCGTTCAAGGTTTAATGAAAAGCATAATACGAACCAGCCACGGCTCAACCTTATAACACGAAAACTAATTACCGTACGAGGACCAAGTTTGGTAGCATTAATGTCAAGGACATGGGGAAGAGAAATAATGCAGAATCAATTCAACTGAAACACTGATAATTAACTGCTACGGTACATCATACCATTACATACCGGTACCATTACTGCTGCAAAAGGGGCTCTATACCGCTCCTGAGTGTCCAGAAAAATCTGAAAGCGCAGGATTGCATTCTGCATACCAGAACCAAGTATGTCCGTAGGTATGCTGGCTGTCTCTCTTGATATGCTGCGCTTCAGATCAGCACATGGGTGAATGTTCCCCTGGTAAACCCTGACCTTCAGGTAGTCCCACAACCAGAAATCACACGGAGTGAGACTACGTGCCGGCCACACGAGCGATGTGCGCTGGGACTCAATCTTGCATGAAAATTGTTGAGTTCAGTGCGTCTCTCTTCTTATGGCGAAGCATATCGCAGTACCACTGGCCTGTCATACTGCACGTCTTTGGTCCTTGAGGGCAATCCTGTTCAAAACAGAAAGGGCCAATGCCACGTAGCCGTAAAGCCACACCATACGGTGACACTTTTACCGCACAGAGGATCTTCATGCTCAGTGACTAGAGGTGAACATCCCCACACTCGACAATTCTGTGTCTTCACCTCACCCGTCAGATAAAAATGAACTTCGTCTGTCCATAGAATGGTTCTGGGCCAGCCTTCGTCAACTTCAATCGTTGCGAGAATGTGGAGAGCGAGGTCGACAGGTCGTTGTGCGTCCTGTGGTGCAAGCTGCTGTACGATATGGATTTTGCACGGATACCGTTTGAGAATGTCCGCCCCTGGTAGCTGAGTGGTCAGCGCGACGGAATGTCATACCTAACGGCCTGGGTTCGATTCCCGGCTGGGTCGGAGATTTTCTCCGCTCAGGGACTGGTGTTGTCCTTACCATCTTCATTTCATCCCCATCGACACGCAGGTCGCTGAAGTGGCGTCAGTTCGAAAGACTTGCACCAGGCGAACGGTCTACCCGACGAGAGGCTCTAGCCACACGCCATTTCCATTTCCATTTGAGAATGGTTGGAAGCCCCTTCGGTACAGTGGACCACGGGATGTTCAATTGTCGTGACACAGCACGTGCACTACCTAACGATCGGGAATTGCGCGCAGCGTTGTCTGCCTCAGCAACAGCGATTTGATCAACCGCCTGTGGTGTAACTGGTCGTCGGGTTCTTCCTGTAGCGATGCCCAGCTCTCCAGTTGATTCGAATTTCTTCATCATGCTCCGCACAGCAGTTGGAGAAAGAGAACCCTCACGTAATCGTTTCAGCCGGTGAGATTCTCGAAGTGCAGCTGCAGCATTAGTGTCATTTTGGTAATAGAGCTTCGCCAATAATTCCCTGCTCCTTTCGTCCGAGCTCATGTTCACACATCAACAGATGTACCGCGACCGGTCGGGTGTGTGAGACTATGAATCACCATGACTGATAGCGGCACCTGTTGGCCATTGTCGGAACTGGACGGTGACGCTGCGACGCATGGAAATCATGCAGCCCATACTCCGGCATTAATGCTACCAAGTCTGGTACTCGTACAGTAGTTAGTTTCCGTGTTATAACGTGTTAAACATGGAAAGTTCAATAATAACCAACCGGTATTTCTGGTTTTACAACCACCATATTCAGCTACAACATGCTCTTCTTAGAGGAGTTGCGAAAGGAGCAGTGCGAAGATGGCGTAATGTGGCGTGAGATACCGGTGACAGATGGTTTATTCGGTATGTGTATCCTGAGAAAGACCGCCTAAATTGTGGCCCTCCGCTATTGGCTGCTGTGCTCGGAAGTAGCACGTCAAAATGATAAACTTAGGTTATTAATATTAGAAAAGCTAAACAATTAATTTACTTACATTTCATACAAAAGCTTCACTCAATAGCAGGCTAACATGCTATTACTTCAGAAGTGTTAATTACCAGCGAAATAATAAAGAAATGCTAAACATAAAGGCAGACGAGGCACTTCGGAGATCTTCAGGGTGGTGCCTAACTTGGATGGCGGGCGAAGTGGTTCAGGTGTCAGATGAGAGCTGTACCGATAGTCTCGGAGGACTGGCATGTTGTCTGCTGTGGTCGGTACCAGCTAAGACTTAATTAGCAATCTCTAGTTTGCAAATGTAAGGGCTCGATCGCCAGTCTCGGAGGACAGACATGTTGTCTGTCGTGGTCGGTATTGACTAAGAACTTAATTAGCAAACTCTGGTTTTTGGAGATGTAATTCAGAATTAGTTTGCTAGTAATTACACAGACGCACATTTCATAATTTTGTTTATTTTCTGTGAAAGTGTGAAGAATGGAAATTATTTGTGATTTATAAAGTGAGCTAAAATTGTGCAGTTTCTCCTATTCTGCTAATAATAAAATCGAGTGGCATCCCCTTTAAACAAACAATTCAAAATTTAATTAATTTTACAATACCAGTTCCTCACTAACAGTTCACTATAGCTGTTTTTGCGTATGGGACAACAACATATAAGTCTGCAAGTTGGTGAACATTATTCAGAATTTATGCATTCCACTCATGGCGGTGGAAGGAACTAGGCTCGACGCGTGCACTGCAATCTTAGTACAAATGAGATCAGTGACACGTCATCTGTGGTAACACAAATGAAGGGAAATTTTCGAGGGAAGGGATTTCTCATACACACAGAAATCCCTCTCGTTTCCTCTTCCTCTACTTTACTTAAAGTACCCTTAACGAGATTCATGTGGAAATACCTTCAAATATATAGAATAGAGCGCAAACAATATTGGTACCAATTTTAGAATCACGCAGTGAATATTGCCAGTGGTCAGTCGAAGAGCATCTAATGAAAAGTGAACTCTGAAAAACAAACATCGTTCAGAGATGCAAAGTGCAACCTGCAAATCAAACAACTATGTGCAGTTATCAATTGTCTAACCGACTAAATCCGTATGTTACCAAATACCGCGCCCCCTGAACTATCTCACGGAAAAGCATTGCTGGCCGAATCTCACCAGGTAACCTTCCAGTACTCGGGTGTGTGCGCGCCGGCTGTAAGCGGCAGTTACTAGCGTACTGCCCCCATCTCCGCTTGTGGGACCTGCGAGGGCGCCAGCACGGCAGTCGTTTGTGGACGCAGGAGGTAGTGTGTGTCTCCAGAAATGCTAACTTCTCTCTCAAGTTTCGGAGGCGTTCCAAGTCATCCACCACTGACGATAATTTAGTGTTTAATTCGTCCTCAGCAACTGCAGTTGTTCATATTGAAATAAACAGCAACCACTCGTATAAAAAAATTTATTTCCTTAACCGAGTTGAGGCATGTAGTGTCCTTCATCAGAAGGTTATACCTGTCGCATTATTTGCGCGTGTCAACAATAAGATGCTTACAGCAAAATGCAGTGGTCGTGTAGTTCATACTACACCATGAAGCCTAACTACTCGTCCAACAGTGCCATCACATTTCGGTGGAACATAATACACGGCTCGAACTGTACCGTTCCGGTGGCAAGTCCATCGTCTGTTAAGATGCAGCTAAAAGTCAGGTCTTGTTCCACGGTTTTTTGGCATGATGGCGTCCATCTTGCATCCAAGTGTTCGATTTTTAACTGGGCCAATACGCAAACACTAAACCCCTTATCAGAAGCCAGGTCTCTTCCCCTTGTTGCAAAACAATAATTATTATTTTTGGCTCGAGACTCACATCTCTCTTCATTAGGAGTCCTATCTTCCATTTTTCCCTTTCCTATCGCTTACTGTGCTAATTACTTGCAGTTTTATAACGTGATTTCACGCGACGATCTGGTGTCCATTTGAAAATCACTTCCATCACGCTGGGTTGCAGGTGGGATTTGTCGTCCGCTCTTATCTCTGGAATAATCCAACTTTGCGCTGGCTGGAAACTGTTCCTGTCAGCCCGTAGAAACAGCTGGCTGGTCATGTGTGCCCAACGTACACCCATGATCTCGTTACGTTACAATGGTTTCTGCAAGCAAAGATCGTATGAAATCCGGCTGTATCGGTTCGTTCAGGAGATCCAGAATCCAGTACATAGGAGAGCTAAGATTGATGCCGTGTTTCTTGACTCCAAAAAAGCCTTTAATAGTTGCATCATCGTCTAGTAAACAAAATACGCTCATGTAGAGTATCCTAACAGGTACATGATTAGGTTGAAGACATCCTAGGAAATAGAACTCACCATGTTGCTCTAATAGAAAGATGTCGTCAGGAGCAAACGTTATGTCCGCTATTCCTCAAGGCATCGTGGTAGGACCGCTGCTGTTGATGATGTATACAAGTGTTATAAGAGATAATGTCTGTAGCAGTATTGAACATATTCAAAGATGACGTAGTTGTGTACATAATGTTGATGGTGATAAAATGCATAGAGACTTCCAAACAATCTACATTTGGTGTCAGATAGGCCCCTGACTCTAAATACAAATAAGTATAACGTAATGCATGTAAGGAACCGGGAACATCCAAATCGCGTGACTGCACGATTGGCCATAAGTCACTGCTCGAACTAGCAGACCAAACTGGTGGCTTTAGGATACAGAGATGTAAATGTGAGAACAAGATGGCAGCTCTGGGGTACAGAGATTGAACTAGCAGAGCAAGATAGCGGCTTTGAGGATCAGGGATCAAGCTAAAAGGGCAGTATCGTGACTCTGGAGTACAGAGATCGAACTATACAGCAAGATGGCGGCTGTGGGGTACAGAGATCAAACTGGGTACAGAGATTGAATTATAAGAGCAAGATAGCGGTTATGGAGTACAGAAATTAACCCAGCAGAGCAAGATGGTGCCTCCGGGGTACAGAGAATGAACTATGAGAACAAAAAGAGTCGAGCAGTGGTACATACTGACTGGCTATTTCATTTTTCATGGCTCTAAAATGCTGGGTTGTGAGTAGGATACCAAAATGTGTGTGTGTGTGTGTGTGTGTGTGTGTGTGTGTGTGTGTGTGTGTGTGTGTGTGTGTCTGTGTGTGTGTGTGTGTCCAAACACCAATCAGTCTCCTTGCCACAGCACTGTCCTTGAGGAATGCAATCTGCAGATGTCATGAAAGGGGACTGTAGGGCACTAAGCTCATGATCCAGTGGCTTATAGCCTTATTACTAACGACTATAAAAATCCAGTCGTAGGGAAGGCAAATACGATATTTTTATTGTAAGAAGACGAACGATCCACACACGAAAATAATCCGTCGTAAAACCCTCATTCGGGAAATTCTTGAATAATGCCATCAGGCTGGGACATTTAACTACGCAGCTGAATCAGCTGCAGCACTGAATTAGGAAGAAGGTGAGATCCCAAACTACCTTGCATCGTTTTCCAGTTACTAATATCGATACTGTTTGCAGCTATAAAGTCTTAACTTGTGCATTAAGAAAATAGTAAAAACAAAAATTAACGTACGCTACTAACAAGGAAGGTATACAAGCAATGGCTCACTGGCTTCCTTCATCTTTTGCAGTCTTGAAGTACATACTTATATGTTTCGAATGCTGCTTGATCATGATACGATCCTCAAACGCGTTCGAGAGAGCAAGGTTCAAAGTTCTGTGAGTCTATTGATATCATACGAGAGCGAGCCATGAACCAAAAGTCAGAAAAAATAAATAAAATAAAAGCGTCACCGGCTAAAGCACAAGATTAGAAGTCTGTCCGCACTGTGTTCAAGTATCATCATTTTAATTATTTTCTTCTGACTTCCATCAAACACGAAAATCGCTGTAACCAATCATCTTTCTTCAGAAAGGAACAATAATCATTATGGTATATTCGTAGCGAAGTATAACCGAGCGTAATAAGAAATGTAATGAAATGATCGTTCATTGATCGAGAGACGCATGCGCGTATTGCAGTGAAGTCATACTGGAGTGCACCTGCATTAAATAATGAACACTGCGCCTCCGACATCCACGAGCATGTATCAATAAGAAAATGTTTATTTCATGTTTCACGCATCTCAATGTTTTGAATGCATCAAAAAATGTATCAGTAAGTAAATATTTATTACACTTTTCCACGCATCTCATTTGTTTATGACGTCATATCTCCTGAACTAAGTGTTGTACAGTGATATACATGGTCCAGTCACATTAATGTGAACACTGCCTAATTTCGACCTCACCATGTAACAAACACTCACAGACGGCAGGTGGCAGCAATATCAGTGGAGGGTATATGAAACGTATCGCGAGATACCGAATACATTGCAGTCGTTATTATATTGAGGAAACGGAGCGACTTAACTGACGTCCTGAAGGGCGTGGCAACTGGCTTTTGGGCCAAGAATGGTGGGCAGTGGTCATAATACACTCCTGGAAATTGAAATAAGAACACCGTGAAGTCATTGTCCTAGGAAGGGGAAACTTTATTGACACATTCCTGGGGTCAGATACATCACATGATCACACTGACAGAACCACAGGCACATAGACACAGGCAACAGAGCATGCACAATGTCGGCACTAGTACAGTGTATATCCACCTTTCGCAGCAATGCAGGCTGCTATTCTCCCATGGAGACGATCGTAGAGATGCTGGATGTAGTCCTGTGGAACGGCTTGCCATGCCATTTCCACCTGGCGCCTCAGTTGGACCAGCGTTCGTGCTGGACGTGCAGACCGCGTGAGACGACGCTTCATCCAGTCCCAAACATGCTCAATGGGGGACAGATCCGGAGATCTTGCTGGCCAGGGTAGTTGACGTACACCTTCTAGAGCACGTTGGGTGGCACGGGGTACATGCGGACGTGCATTGTCCTGTTGGAACAGCAAGTTCCCTTGCCGGTCTAGGAATGGTAGAACGATGGGTTCGATGACGGTTTGGATGTACCGTGCACTATTCAGTGTCCCCTCGACGATCACCAGTGGTGTACGGCCAGTGTAGGAGATCGCTCCCCACACCATGATGCCGGGTGTTGGCCCTGTGTGCCTCGGTCGTATGCAGTCCTGATTTTGGCGCTCACCTGCACGGCGCCAAACACGCATACGATCATCATTGGCACCAAGGCAGAAGCGACTCTCATCGCTGAAGACGACACGTCTCCATTCGTCCCTCCATTCACGCCTGTCGCGACACCACTGGAGACGGGCTGCACGATGTTGGGGCGTGAGCGGAAGACGGCCTAACGGTGTGCGGGACCGTAGCCCAGCTTCATGGAGACGGTTGCGAATGGTTCTCGCCGATACCCCAGGAGCAACAGTGTCCCTAATTTGCTGGGAAGTGGCGGTGCGGTCCCCTACGGCACTGCATAGGATCCTACGGTCTTGGCGTGCATCCGTGCGTCGCTGCGGTCCGGTCCCAGGTCGACGGGCACGTGCAGCTTCCGCCGACCACTGGCGACAACATCGATGTACTGTGGAGACCTCACGCCCCACGTGTTGAGCAATTCGGCGGTACGTCCACCCGGCCTCCCGCATGCCCACTATACGCCCTCGCTCAAAGTCCGTCAACTGCACATACGGTTCACGTCCACGCTGTCGCGGCATGCTACCAGTGTTAAAGACTGCGATGGAGCTCCGTATGCCACGGCAAACTGGCTGACACTGACGGCGGCGGTGCACAAATGCTGCGCAGCTAGCGCCATTCGACGGCCAACACCGTGGTTCCTGGTGTGTCCGCTGTGCCGTGCGTGTGATCATTGCTTGTGCAGCCCTCTCGCAGTGTCCGGAGCAAGTATGGTGGGTCTGACACACCGGTGTCAATGTGTTCTTTTTTCCATTTCCAGGAGTGTAATTTGGCTTATCAGTGTACATTCAGCGGAATACGTGGATAGTGTCTGCAAAATGTGATGCAAATAGAGGTAGTAGAAAACAGGTAATAAATTTAAACGTCATGTACGATGGGGCAGTTTTTCACGCATCTTATTGTTTTTGTTGCCATATTTATTGACTGTCATAGGTAGGTGGTTCTTTCTTACCCCAACAGCGATTGGGGAATGACAATAAGTATTATCTGTACCAAATATGGTTGAAATTGGTCCACTGATTTAGAAGGACATGTGGAACATACATACATACACACAAAAATCCATACATGGTTCCATTTTTATAATACACTACTGGCCATTAAAATTGCTACACCACGAAGATGACGTGCTACAGACGCGAAATTTAAACGACAGGAAGAAGATGCTGTGATATGCAAATGATTAGCTTTTCAGAGCATTCACACAAGGTGCTGACATTATGAAAGTTTCCAATCGATTTCTCATACACAAACAGCAGATGACCGGCGTTGCCTGGTGAAACGTTGTTGTGATGCCTCGTGTAAGGAGGAGAAATGTATACCATCACGTTTCCGAGTTTAATAAAGTCGTATTGTAGCCTATCGCGATTGCGGTTTATCGTATCGCGACATTGCTGCTCGCGTTGGTCGAGATCCAATGATTGTTAGTAGAATATGGAATCGGTGGGTTCAGGAGGGTAATATGGAACGCCGCGTTGGATCCCAAAGGCCTCGTATCACTTGCAGTCGAGATGAGTGGCATCTTATCCGCACGGCTGTAAGGCATCGTGCAGCACGTCTCGATCCCTGAGTCAACATATGGGGACGTTTGCAAGACAACAACCATCTGCACGAACAGTTCGACGACGTTTGCAGCAGCACGGACTATCAGCTCGGAGACCATGGCTGCGGTTACCCTTGACGCTGCATCACAGACAGGAGCGCCTGCAATGGTGTACTCAACGACGAACCTGGGTTCACGAATGGCAAAACGTCATTTTTTCGGATGAATCCAGGTTCTGTTTACAGCATCGTGATGGTCGCATACGTCTCTGGCGACATCGCAGTGAACGCACATTGGAAGCGTGTATTCGTCATCGCCATACTGGCGTATCACCCGGCGTGATGGTATGGGGTGCCATTGGTTACACGTCTCGGTCACCTCTTGTTCGCATTGACGGCATTTTGAACAGTGGACATTTCATTTCAGATGTGTTAAGACCCGTGGCTGTACCCTTCATTCGATCCCTGCGAAACCCTATATTTCAGCAGGATAATGCACGACCGCATGTTGCAGGTCCTGTACGGGCCTTTCTGGATACAGAAAATGTTCGACTGCTGCCCTGGCCAGCACATTCTGCAGATTTCTCACCAATTGAAAACATCTGGTCAATGGTGGCCGGTCAACTGGCTCGTCACAATACGCCAGTCACTACTCTTGATGAACTGTGGTATCGTGTTGAAGCTGCATGGGCAGCTGTACCTGTACACGCCGTCCAAGCTGTGTTTGACTCAATGCACGGGCGTGTCGAGAGTTGGTTGTTCTGGGTACTGATTTCTCATGACCTATGCACCCAAATTGCGTGAAAATGTAATCACATGTCAGTTCTAGTAAAATATATTTGTCCAATGAATACCCGTTTATCATCTGCATTTCTTCTTGGTGTAGCAATTGTAATGGCCAGTAGTGTATAGATGGGTTAACAACGTTATTTCTACCCACGATGGATACCGGAAAGCATATGAGATGTGGCGCGGGGGAAGAGGGAAAAGGGATCATTGTTGTACACCGTGCATAGTCCGCCACTCAGCGTACGGGAAGTTGCGGAGTGTGAATGTAGACGTACGACGAGCCCATAAGCATCTTACTAAGCACTGAGGACTACAAAAGACTCGGCTGGGAGCCGGGGCGGTGGTTAGCGGCTGCCGACACCCCGGCCTGAGTCGTTAGCACTGCCGACGTCCGCGCCTCATTCGCACGGCCTGTGCAGCGATTCGCCGCGCCGCTACGTGACGTATTGGCTGCGTGAGCGCGGCGCGCGCTGCGCTACGCACAGTGGCCGGTTTCCCACGCGCCCCGGGTGCGCCGTGGCACATCGTTGCTTAGCAGCTGCCTCCGCCCCCAGACAAGGCGCGTGCTGCCGCTATACGTCGCCTGTCACCGGAAAATATTTCCTTTCTGCCACACACGTCGCTTCAGTTTAAGCGTGTACAAAAAACGTTCACATGTGTGTGAAATCTTATGGGACTTAACTGCTAAGGTCATCAGTCCCTAAGCTTACACACTACTTAACCTAAATTATCCTAAGGACAAACACACACATCCATGCCCGAGGGAGGACTCGAACCTCCGCCGGGACCAGCCGCACAGTCCATGACTGCTAATCCAGCGCGGCTAAGCGTGTACAAAACTCCGTCCTATCGCCAATTTCCCCGTACACTTCTGATCATATACGATGGGTGATCATAAAGATTTTATTATCACATGGCAAAAATACAGTTAAATGATCAATCTGTTTTGTTTGTTGGAGAAACATTGGAACGAAGGTTGAGAAAGGGTTAATATGGAGCATGCTGATGGATTTTCCCAAAGGAAATTACATTTCTTTCGAAACACCTTTTTATTTTACAAGAAGCCGAGTCGAATGGCCCGCATTTTATAATAATGTTAGCTGAAAATCCCGGCTTTTCTCGGGTATTCATTTTACCAGTCTTCGATTAAAAACGAAAACAAACAAATGCACTGTGTCGACAGTGCAATATGGAAAAATTTCATATCCAAGGGGATAAAATACTGTTGGGGAACACAGAGGTTATTTACTTATTTATTTATTTCATTAACAGTACAGACTAACCCACCGCCTTGAAATGTAGGGTGTGTCGGATGCTTCTGAATCTAATAGCAAAGACTTCTCATTGTTACAGTCTTATTGGTATATAGTTCTTAAAGCTTTTTTTAATAATATAAAGAACATAAAACTGGAAAACTGCTAATGTTGTAATAATCAGGAAATCACAAGACAAAGAGCCAACATACCCCAAAACGTACCGACCGATCTGTCTCTTAAACAGTCTCGGCAAGGTGCAGGAAAGGCTTCTGTGTGACCGTTTACAATCGCACACGCACCTCCTTGGCCTAACGCCCCATCAGTTCGGCTTCAGGAAAGGTAGATCAATAGAAGACGTCGTCAACCAATCACTGACAGTTAGAAATAGCATCAGCGACAAATACACGGCCGCCATTCTAATCGACATAGCCGGGCCTTTTGACAACTTGTGTTGGCCGTCCCTCTTCACCAGGTTAAGGGAAATGAGGCTATCAGCTTCCCTCTACAATCGCCTCCGCCATTACTGCAGAGTCAGAGAGGCGGAATGGAAGGCTGGTACACGGAAGGTTGTCAAGGGAATAACAAAAGGATGTCCACAGGGGTCGATCTGCGGACCAATATTCTGGGATATCGCAATAGAGCCCTTGCTGAACATCCTGGACAGTGACGACAGGGTATGAGGTGTGGTGGCTTACGCAGATGACCTGCTCACAATGGTGTCAGCCAACTAGAGAGCAGCACTAGAGACAAAAGGCACGCAACTGCTTCAGAAAATTAACAGTTGGTGCAAAGAAAATAAATTAAAAATAGCTCCCAACAAAACTGTAGATTTACTACTCAGAGGGACACTACAGGGGAATCCAACTCTAAACAATATAAGCATACAGAGGAACCAAGCCACACGTTATCTCGGGCTACATCTAGACAAAAAACATTCAACCACCATATAAAACTGACAATTGACAAAGCCTCCAAAGTTATGAACAAATTAGCAAGACTAAACACAACTCAGTACAAATTACCTATTAAAACGATAATAACATACCACACTGCGATATTTGAATCCATCGCATGCTTCGCCGCAAGTGCTTGGGCTCACAGACTGAAGATAGAAACTAACAAGGCAATTGCAAGACGAGGTCAACGTAGTGCACTCCTGAGAATGAGCGGAGCCTTCAACATCACGTCACTAGAGGCACTTTGCGTTGTGATGGGGACCTGCCCTATAGACATAACAATACGTTACAGAGCTGCAGTTAACTGGATTAAGAGGGAGAGGCTCGATAAAGTCACCGAAATTACGGGAACCAACATTATGAACAAAACACAAATGAAACAATCGCTGATTCGAATATGGCAGAGAGAGTGGGATGCATCCGATAAGGGTCGCCGAGTACACTCTTTCTTTCCTGATGTACACGAAAGACTACAACTGAAACATGTCGACCCAAGCCGGGGGATGGTCCTTTTCCTGACAAGTCACGGGCCGTATTCGGTATATTTAAGCCGTATGGAACGAACTAACGATGAAGTATGTGTATGTGGAGGAACTGGGACAGCAGAACATGTCACACTGCTGTGCAACACGTTAGCACAAGTGAAAGCTATACAGAATGACAATGACATCGCTGGAATAATACGTAATCCCGAAGACTGGAACACAATAAATAACGTAGCTGATATTGTATCGAACACTCTCCACGAAGAATACAAGCGCCGAAACCCACATGGAAGGAGGTGTAGACAAGCACAAACAACACAACAAACCACATGGGAGGACACAAACACGACCACAGATTCCGAAACCGAGGAAGGAACACTAAGTGAACATGACTCGTAAGGGATCAACATGTAAGGGACCAAAACCAACAATGTATGACACTGCATGCCACAACACAGTCACAAACAACACAACAATCATAAAACAAATCAACACCAGCACCACATACTAAGACTGTAGTAATGAGGTAATGTCGCTAGGGAGGAGAAGGCTCCAAGAACTTTTATTCCGAGGCTCCTCCTCCCCAATGGCATCCTGCGTAGTGTTTAAAGTATACTGCACACAAGCACTGATGTATTGCTCGTTTTATTGTGTGCAGACAGAAATATATTCTCTTCTCTATTCAATACTGTAATCAATGAATTTCATATATCAGAAATGTATTAAGTTATTTAAGGAGTAATGCATTCAAGTAGCAATGAACTATATTCTATTTCAACTAGCCAGTTACAAACATAAGTGTATTTCCCATGTGAGGCTAAAATTCGTGTATTCCATGTATGAAGTGCTTAAACAGCATTTAGTCTGTATAATCTGTGTAAACACACATTAGCGCAAACCATTTCAGATGAGAATAGCTCGAGGTTGTACCAAGACCTTCTCATCTGAAATAGAAATAGACCATTACTAACCAACATGCTACTTAGACTGTAATACTCATCCAAATACAGCATATCACTTCCCTCTATATATTACAAATTATTCTTAACCATGCTCATTGTACACATTTTATTTTTTTTATTTCTCTTTGACATTTGCATTATATAAATTATATTATCATCAACTAAGTGGTAACAAATTGTATGGAACACAGAGGTGTAATACATCGAGCAAATACCTGAGAACATTGGAGACAAGTGGTTGTCTGAGAGGGCGAGATGGCAGCAGTAGAGGAATTGATGGCGGGCCGCGACTAACGCTTCCTTCCTGCAGCGACCTGCGGTATAGTGCTGCTAGAATCGTCTTTAAATCACTAGAGTTCCTTAAACGGCTGGTGTAGTGAGTCTGGTTCCTGCTCTAGTCACTTAATTACGGAGCAGAGTTTTCTCTGACCCCACCGCCAGATCGAGAAAAGGCGTCGAGAGGGGAGGGGAGTTAATGTGGCGGCAAGCTGGCCTCCTCGGTTCCCTCAGATGGCCGCTGGCTCGCCCGGCGAGGCTCTGTCCTTTTATCTGCTGGCGGGCTGCTTTTTTTTGTCCTTTCCCCTGGTCTCCGGTCTCGGAGGACGGACGCTACGGAGCGAAAAAAGGGGGCCCGCGAGCAAATTACGTTTTTAACTGGGTACTTGGCGTGCAGTGAAATTATGTGCTGATGAGAATTAGTGAGTGCGGGCCCTGGTGCGCTGCCAGCGCCTAACGCCATTGCCCGGCAGAAGGAAGAGACCGCCTCGCACAGTCTACACTAGCCCCCTGGAAACCTCTGTCTGAATCAACACGCAGTGAAGAGGAATGTGAATGACTGCTATAGGTATAGTCGTCTTCATTCAGTGGTTGCGCCGGAGTACCAGTATCGGTGAAACAGCATTAAACACCACCAAAGAAAGGTACTAATTTTAAAAACGTTAATAAAAACATTGTTCTACAAATTTCGAAAAACTGAATGTTATCATGAATAGGAAATAATTTCTTTATGTTTCTTGTGACACAGCATCCTAAAACGCCGCATAAACTTATTAACAGACACTTGTTTTTATTCACGGTGTTTCAAAGCCCTTGCATCAGATATATAGGACGACTGATAGGTCTCGTTAAAGTTTTTTGTCACTTCCCGTCGACACTTGGTGTCCTTTTGTACTGGCTATGCTCTTGAGAGGTGGCGGGTTGTAGGCACAGTACAGCACACGTATGCCTTGTGTGTTGCCTATAATCCAGTCATTCACTCCGTCTGAATGGAGGTAGCCCCAGCAAAAATTCCTGATTCGCTTCTTAAACACAAAATGGCTCTGAGAACTATGGGACTTAACATCTATGGTCATCAGTCCCCTAGAACATAGAACTACTTAAACCTAACTAACCTAAGGACATCACACAACACCCAGTCATCACGAGGCAGAGAAAATCCCTGACCCCGCCGGGAATCGAACCCGGGAACCCGGGCGCGGGAAGCGAGAACGCTACCGCACGACCACGAGCTGCGGACTCTAACACATTCTAAGGCAAAAAGCGATGCAACACAAGGGATTTATCGGAATAGGGCCTTATTAACAACTGGGGTCCATCGTTTTGTGGGATCTGGGCCTCACTCGAACTCTACCGTTACCTCCTCTAACCAACTGAAATCGCAACTGATCTGACCAGGCCACCATTTTCCAGTCGTCTAGAGTCCAACCGATATGTTCATGATCCAAGGAGAGGCGCTGCAGACGATATCGTGCAGTCAGCAAAGGCACTCGCGTCGGTCGTCTGCTGTCATAGGCCTCCAACGCCCACCTTCATTTCTGCGCTTATTTCAGGAAGTGTTGCTTCTCTGTTAGCACAACTCTGCGCAAACACCGCTGCTCTCGGTCGTTAAGTGAAGGTCTTCGACCACTGCGTTGTCTGTGGTGAGAGGGCAATGTGGTATTGTCGGCACAGTCTTGACACTGTAGATCGCGGAATGTTTAATTCTCCAGCTATTTCCGAATGGAATAACCCACGCGTCTTGCTCCAACTGTCATTCCGTGTTCAAAGTCATTTCATTCCCATCGTGCGACCATAATCACGTCGAAAACGTTTTCACATGAATCACCTGAGAGCAAATGACAGCTCCGGCGGAGCCAATCTGGTTAGCTGGATAGGTTGTGGAATTTTAAGAATAAATTGAATCGGCGCAGTAGAAGAACTCTGAAGCAAGCAGGAATAAAAAAAACCTTACTATTCCACACTACAAAAGTTTGATGTATAAAATTCACCTCTGAATAGATGACCTGGCTAACAAAAGCTAAGAAGATCTTAGCAGCTTAGTTTGACAGTTGGAAAAGAGCTCATTTTGGGTGAAAGTAACATGGGCACAAATGAAAGTACAACAAACCTCCGGAAATGCTCCTCGCTATATACTACGTGGTCCAGGAAGACCCATATGCTAACAATGACAACAGTTATTATCATTATCTAAAAATGAGAGTCACAATGAACATACAGAATTATTACACTCAATTTTCGAAATTCGTGAAATAGAGATATCTGAATTTCTAGAATCAAGAATTCTTAAGTTCTGTTACCTACAGGGCAAACAGCTTAAAGCTTGAGAAGTGGTAAACTACTGTAAAGAAGATTCGTTATTTTTATGAGTAGAGAACTATTTTGTTTGAAAAGTACCGATGTGACCAAGTAAATATTAATCTACCAGTAGAAAATAGAGAGCTGGTACTTAACGTGACTTAGGAAGCAGCAGCGTTTTTCAAAGAAGCAGTTTTCTTTCTTATTTAGTTGGCTAAACTTACATGCCAAAGGCACATATAGCTAAACAGTATAGAGATTGTTGTCAATGTAGCGTACAAATTAAGTTTCTAAGGGTTTCTTGTCTTATATATATGATGAACCGTTCCGCATCCCTGAAGAATCTCCTTTCTGATAGGACTGCGGAATACAATCAGCAAATGAGTGACTTGTTGGATATCGAACGTGTATACGATATTCTTCGTCGGCAGCTAGTTCGTCAGGGTCTCCCACAAACCCATGCAGATACGCATGGACGCACATGGCCCACTTATATATAAATATAAATAAATAAGTATATATATATATATATATATATATATATATATGGTCTTTATTATACTATCCATTGTGTCAGGTGGCACAGGCGATTAAGATGCTGGACTTCTACTTAAATAATCACATAACTAATGTCCGGCGCGATGCTATTTGGTAATACAAATAATTTTAATTTTTTTACATACTCTAATATTAATGGTGCTACAGGTACTGCGTTTGTATTAGACTAGTGACGTTTGCACCTCGCAAGTACAATGTCTGTGCACACTCTTCCAACACGAACTGCAGAAGAGACTAGCATGGTCTCATGCCTCCCTCCAACGCCACTTGAATCTCCGGATAAAATGGTGTGATAATTTGATATTTCACGGGAATCCACAGAGAAACCAAGCCATCACCTTTGGTCACACCATGTTTCCGTCGTCCAGATTTCCGTCTGTCCACGTACGACCAACTCGTCTCTCAGACCTCGACACAAAAATAATACGGAAAGCACATCTCCTTAATGTCCAACACTAAGCCCAAAATCGACTAAAAGGACTAACAGTCACACCTGGAGAGTCTACATCGTTCTACCATTATCCTCTCCTACAAACCCCTCATCCGCGTCATTCTGACCTACGCCAACGTTTCCTGGACATCCGCCTCCCCTATATTTTACAAATCCCTTGAAATTCTGAAAAGACACGCTCTCTGCCTCGTCTTCCGCTTCCGCCTACCTTCCCCAACTCGCATCCGGTAAGAACTCATTCATTTGTCACACCTTCTTCTGTTCCAAGAGCACCTTCGCAACCGATACATTAATCGCAAAACCCTGTGCCAGCACCAATATATCACCTACCAATCACCAATCCAGATACCCTGAAGTACCACTACATCCATATTCGACCTCCCATGCACATTCGTGAGTTATCCATCGTCTCCCTCTGGAACTGCAACCAACTCCCAGTACACACCCAACGATGAAATACTTCCCAAAATACAGCTCTCTTTCCAAGTCTAGTCACAACGCTCCATCTCACTCCATCCTTTACTTCCCTGCCCCTTCCTAACTGTCTTATAGTTGCTACCTGCAGTCTTACAGGCCCCCATAGTCGTATCAATTAAACAGCTTATCAAGACGATAATATTTTTCAGGCACCGCTAGTATCACCATTACGCATTATATATTAACTGTAATATAGAATAATCTATTTTTTAAATCATAAATATTTTCCGACAATATCTTTTTAAAAATACTTGATTGTCATTTGTTTTTATGCATTTGTAAAACATCTTTTAGATATATGTAAGCCTCGGCTGAAGAGCGGTTTTGTCTGCTGCCAGCTTGCCCCTTCGTGGGGAACTAAATTAAAAGAAAAGAGACTAGTATGCTGTAATGCCCCATCGCTGATTTTGCCAAATGTATTGTCTGCAAATATGCAGATACTTTAAAATAGCCCACATCCTATGCTGTAGAATAGTACCACAAATCAAGAGCCGCAGCTGTGGAGCTGAAGGTCAGCGAATACCAACGAAAATAAGAATATTGTGTCTACGGGTTGTGTACAGTACTGGTTCAAACAAGTAGACCGACTCCTGGTGCGACACCATGAGCGACCTGCAGCCGCAGACGGTGTCCCCCCGCGGCGCTGTGCGGGGAACCCCCTCGCGCAGGGTGTGCGCGGCCCGGCAGTAAATCAGCACCAGAGGCTTTCCCGGCCTGCAGCGCCGACTGACTCTCGCCGCGGACAAACAACGCTGTCCGTCAGAGCGGCCGTGCCCTTGTCACCGGCTTTTGTAAAAAATAAAAAGTGTAAAGGGGCCGCCATGGTGTGGTGTGGTGGCAAGCCTGCCCGGTAGCGAGGCGTCCATCGCGAGATTGTCGCGCGCCGGCCGGCCCTAAATCTCGCCGGACCACCCCTCGCCGTGACGGAGGGTGGCTCTCAACCCCTGCTCACCCCATCCGCCACACAGAAATATGGCTCTCAAAATTCCAGCCGGCAGTGGCGCAGCAAGTCTCAAAAAAGTCCGGCTGCCACCTCCCTCTTGTTTTGTTGATCTCGTGCTTGCTACCACTCATACAACGGGGAGCTCATATCTTCCTCACCTTGTTCCAGAAGTTCACGGGAATGAGGCTGGGTAGCATCGTAAAAATAAGCCGATATTTCTACATCTGCAACTACATCTTCTTCTATCCTCTGCGAGTCACATTACGGTGTGTGACGAAGGACATTTATTGTACCACTTTTACTCACCTTACCCCCACCCCCCTTTTCTTGTTTCATTCATGAATGCTCCGCGGGAAGAACGGTTGTTGATAAACCCCCGTACTAGTGTTAATCCCTCAAATCTTACCTCAATTGTCTCTTCACGAGATATACGTTGGAGGAAGAGATGTGTTGATTGACTTTTCTATGGGCCCATGCTATAGGAATTTTGAGAGTGAACTTCGCCATGACCCACAACGCCTCTCTTGCAGGGAGTTGTACAAACCTCTGCGTGACGAAAGATCCTGCTTTTTTTGTATCCTCTCTGTTTCCTCTAAGAGTACTGCATGGTAAGGAGGGGAATGAGGATTATCTAGCGACTATGGGTTCTGTCAGAGACAGCAAAGGATTTGGAAGAGCAGTTGAACGGAGTGGACTGTGTCTTGAAGGGAGGATATAAGATGAACATCAACAAAAGCAAAACGAGGATAATGGAATGTAGTCGAATTAAGTCGGGTGATGCTGAGGGAATTAGATTAGGAAATGAGACACTTAAAGTAGTAAAGGAGTTTTGCTATTTGGGGAGCAAAATAACTGATGATGGTCGAAGTAGAGAGGATATAAAATGTAGACTGGCAATGGCAAGGAAAGCGTTTTTCAAGAAGAGAAATTTGTTAACATCGAGTATAGATTTAAGTTTCAGGAAGTCGTTTCTGAAAGTATTTGTATGGAGTGTAGCCATGTATGGAAGTGAACGTGGATGATAAATAATTTATACAAGAAGAGAATAGAAGCTTTCGAAATGTGGTGCTGCAGAAGAATGCTGAAGATTAGATGGGTAGATCACATAACTAATGAGGAGGTATTGAAGAGGATTGGGGAGAAGAGGAGTTTGTCGCACAACTTGACAAGAAGAAGGGATCGGTTGGTAGGACATGTTCTGAGGTATCAAGGGATCACCAACTTAGTGTTGGAGGGCAGCGTGGAGGGTAAAAATCGTAGAGGGAGACCAAGAGATGAATACACTAAACAAATTCAGAAGGATGTAGTATTGGGAGATGAAGAAGCTTGCACAGGCTAGAGTAGCATGGAGAGCGGCATCAAACCAGTCTCAGGACTGAAGACCACAACAACATCATGGGTTCTGTACTTAAGCATATCTAGGTCACTAGGCTGAACCTGTGGTGTGGTCACACCAATAGAAACTTTCTGATAACTAATGCGCAAGAAAGGCATTTTATAGGATTTTTTTAAAATTAAGAGCCTAGACAGCAGTTGAAGTCTGTTCCTTGCATAAACATTTTAATTTAACGAATTCATGAGCTTAAAAATTATTGAACTCATTAAGGTATGCAATACAGTTAATTAACACAGCCATGAAAACAACTTTATTAAAAAAATACGAAAGGCTGAAATTTACGTCCGTTTCAAGTTGCAAAAATAATATCTTGTAACTACAAGTAAGAATACAGGGCGAGTCAAAAGCCCTTGGACACCTTAATAAGTTGGAAGATTAAAGGAAAAATTGAAATGTCACGATGGGAACATAGGTTTGATGTGGGGTTGAATGAATGTCATTCATGGCCGCCATCTTGAAATCCGCCATTTTGGATTCAAGTCATTTTTTTTATGGGAAGGGGGGCGTATGACACATCAAATAACACTCGCTTGAGCTCTGGAATTTAGTGGTGTATTTTCTTTTTGTCTATCTTGTACAGTTTAGAGGTTATTAATGTTCAAAGTTGGGAAATTTTCTTCATACAGACTGCTACAACACATGTTCTACGTGTTGTCCATCCCGTACAATGCACAACTGTAGTCGCCGCAACCACCCTGACTTCTGTTGTACAGCAAATGCAAAATAAAAAAGACCAACTGATTTTTATTTAAATTTAATTGGGATACATTCTCAGATAATCAATCTTAAATTGAACGTTTCAAATAATGCTACTCGCCATTAACAAATGGAGCTACTGATTGTATCATAATAATGCTCTAATAGGGATGCTGTCAATTTTTTAAAATTCTTTTGCACAAAAATAAAGTTGTGTTTAAAAAACGCATTTGCCTATTTGATTTCTGAAGTTCCTGCTAAAATCGGTCACGTTGACCTCGTGACCGTGCTATGTCGTCACGAGTCAGTAAAGTGTCTGTCAGACGCTTTGAGTGTTTATACATCCAGTACGTTTCCCGCAATTTCTCGTTGGCAAACATAGTACGTGAAAGTGTCGTAGACAGCGAGAATTCTTGCCAGGAAACCTTCCCAGCCTAATTATGCTTGCTAGTCTCCTCTAGTATGCTGCCGGATCCTAAAATTAACATTGGTTGGAAGAAGTTTAAGATCTTTAAGCGTTAAGAGTGTTCGTCCAACTTAGGAGATTGGGGCGCTACTCGGCTCTGTCAAAGGTGATTTGGGAGTTACGAAGGCAGGCACATATAAAATTCCCTGCCAGTGCAGGAACAATAATAATACAGCGGTCTTTCGCTTTGCACAGATCAGGACGGATGCGCGGAGCACCGCCATCACACGAGGCTACGACACCTTGCGAAATCGTCGGCAGCGGAACATTCTTTAAACGAGTGACACGGGATGAAATCTGAAGAAACTCTGACACTTGCCATTGCAGTCCGTGTGGTTTCCTACAGAGGAGGTTCTCGGTCTCTAGAAAGGCCATAAGTTTCGAGCATAAAATATGTAACAGTGTTGTTGAACAGACACGCAGTAGCTGTGTTCATGTGTTCTACGGCCCTTCTTGAGAACGGGAATGTCAAGTACATACTTCCGTTTAGTTGGAACGCTATCGAGGAGTAATACTCGCACGCTTCTAAGAACGCCGAACGTATTTAATTAGCCGTCGATATATCGGGTGATTTGACCGATATCACCCAGCCACATTCCCGTAAACTGTCGTAAGAATCCATACTGTAAGGAATAGGACAGAATCTGCCGATATTAATCAAGAATTTATATAAAGCCTCTCACTACCCCCCCCCCCCTTTTTTAATATACGTATTGACGATATCATTCATAAATCTTATATTAAACGACTCTTTAAGAGAGATAATTTTAATTTCATGACGCTGCTATTTGCCCGATAATCAGCCTCCAATAGGAAAATTTGAAATAAAGATTAAAATTTCTGTACATGAGTTGAGTCAATTTGCCGCTAAATTTTAAATGAGAATACCGACAGATAAAACAAAAGTAATGGTACGTCAAGGATTAGAACCCATAAGAGCCACAATTGTTCCACCAGCAAATGGACAAATAACTGAACAAGTAATATAGTTTAAGGATCTAGGATGCAGTATCAAACTTCCCGAGTTAGATGATGTACAACTAAAACTGACCAGATTCAGACATTTCAGTGGAACCATAACGTAATACACGGAAAGAAACATAATGTAAATTTTATAAAGTAATAGCTTTGCCTTTTCTGCTGTATGGTAGAGAATGTTAGTCCTGACATCAGATCACCTTCGACAAATCGAAAAATTAAAGATGAATTCACTCCGCTTTGTAGTCAGGTATTCGGCATGGGACGACAGAAGAAACACTAATATTCGACAAGAACTAGAAGTAGAATCTATTACATCTGTAGTTGGAAAATACAGACTGAAATGGAAAGACGTATCTCTAATAATGAAATAAAAAATGCTGCAATAGTACCCAGGGTGATTCCGTGATAGAAACCTTCAGAGATGATGGAGGAGAGTAAATATACCAATTTGAGGAAGGGGATCCTAGTTTGGAAACGACCGAGATGAAAAGTGCGAGCGAAAATCTACTTAAGTTATGCCTTAGCCACGCGCAGTGCCCAAACTAAGCGCCGCAACTTCCGAAACTTGATCACGCATGACGTACAGAATTCCCGCTGAAATCTCCCCAATTCCCTCAGATAATTTTCTCTGTCAACGGACTAGTAATGAAACAAGTAACTCGATGTCAGAGAAGCCGAAAATCCTGTCTGCAGCATGGTAATTATGAGTTCCATATAATAGCACAAGTTGCTACATTTACACAGGGGTTCAGAATGGCGTTCACCAACGTCAATGCAGGCATCGCATTTCTGCACAAAGTTCTATCGTTCACGTTCTAATATCCTCGGTGTCATCTGAACACTGTCGTTGAGCCGGCCGGGGTGGCCGAGCGGTTCTAGGCGCTACAGTCTGGAATCGCGCGACCGCTACGGTCGCAGGTTCGAATCCTGCCTTGGGCATGGATGTGTGTGATGTCTTCAGGTTAGTTAGGTTTAAGTACTTCCAAGTTCTAGGGGACTGATAGACCTTAGAAGTTAAGTCGCATAGTGCTCAGAGCCATTTGAACCATTTGAACCAGGACCACCTTTGTCTATCCACTCTTCAGGGAATGTCTGATCCACCTGGGAAGCATGTCTCTGATAAACGCAATTGAGATCCCTGCTATACCGGCAGGACAGGACAGATAGTTTAATTTGTGGAAAGGGACCAAAATTAGTGGCTGTCAGTTGCACCCCCACTACTTTATTCATTCGACAAACATTACCAGAGTAAAGAAAACTTTAAAAACAGAGCAAGCCAAACATTAATTTTAGAACTTAGTTCCCGGCTAAATGCGCCATTCAATCTCACGACGCAAGGGCAAAACAACTTTAATTTAAAGGCCAATGACTCAAGAATCAAAAGAGGAATTTGACTTTAAAAGGCAGAAGGCCTTATCTTAAAACATTTCGCTAAATTAGGCTGGAGGCCCAAACAATCTGATGCCCTAAGGGCAAAACAAAGTTAACTTCAAATCGGCTGAAGGCCAATAACTTAAGGCTCAAAACAGGAATTTGAATTTTAAAAGGCAGAAGGCCTTATCCTAAAATTTCTTTAAATCAGGCTGAAGGCCCAAACAATCTCACGCCTTAAGGGCAAATCAACTTTAATTTAAAATCGGCTAGAAGCCATACATAACCAACAGTAAGGACAAATAAGAGAAGGCAGCACATCAGACAGCGCTCAGAAGTTTCCAAGTGTTGGCCTGGAATTCAAACACTAACGCTCGCTTAGGTGAGACAGGTAGTCGGCCCAACAGTTCTCAAGCCGACGGCAACCCAACCGACAGACAGTCAACGGACCAAGCGACAGGATAACTTCCGCTCGACCCAACCAGCACACAACAGGGAGTTCAATGGAACAACGCAGAAGGTATCGAAGCCCACAACAAATTATACATTCAGCTGTCAAAATACATGCTGTGCTGGACAGCCACAACATGACGAGGAAAATACACTACCTGAATTTACGTGAACGGGCAGGGCAGGTAACCGCAACTTTAACGGCCACAAGGCAGAAGATTCCGCTGGTACTCTTCAATTCAAAAATAATCAAGTTAAACTCCACAGTAGGGCGACTAGAACTTGCCAACTTGAAAACACACGTTGTTGCTCTGGGAATGTCCCAACAGCCCACAACGAAATTCACAGTGTGAACAGTTGGGGCTGGTTGGTAGATTAAGTAAAGACTGAACTTTGGTGTCTGGGATCGGTGAGCCACAGACATCGTAGCAATGGGAACAGCCCTCACACTGACCGCGCGTGGGCGCCGCCACCGGCGCCGGCCGGACACGCGCCATGGAGACTTCCTCGCTGCTCCACGCCAACCGACAAACTGCCCGCACACGACAGAGCCAGAAACTACAAGCGCCAGGCCAAATACAGTACAAGGATTCGAATATCGATACACGCTGTTGCTGTGACTCACGGAGAGAGAGGATAACAGCATAATCGCGATAACCGCGGGAGACTGATGACAGAATAGCAACCAAGGATTAATGCAAAGCATAACACGAGCCAGCCACGGCTCAACAGTGTACACTAGTGCATGTGAGCGGGGAAGGAGAAGAAATCGTCTAGTAAGTAATGTCGACTATGCCTGACCACACGTTGGCTAATAATCTGTGTTGATGGCCCTTCACAACTGTAGCGTAGGAAATCCCATCAACCGTCACTATTTAGCATTCTGTCACTGGTGAAACAGGCTTCATCCGTGGAAAGTAAACACGCAACAAAGAGAGGATCGAGTGTAAGGTGCTGCAAGAACTATTAACTGAGCGTGACGTGAGGATTTGAGTCATCACGAGTCAAAGTATGGACTCTCTGTGGATGCTAGGAGTGTAGCTGCATACACCGTATCACTTATCACACGGTACTCTGCACGTGAAACTGACCTACTGCTCAGCCACTCCAGAAAGCACTGCATGTTCTAAGTCGGGAGTCCGTATAATTCCTCGTTCTCGCCAGTCGTTGTCCTGTTCTATCAATTGCCCTGTTTCACTTAATCAATGGGACACTCGTGGACTAGGCGCTTCAGTCTGGAACCGCGCGACCGCTACGGTCGCTGGTTCAAATCCTGCCTCGAGCATGGATGTGTGTGATGTGCTTAGGTTAGTTAGGTTTAAGTAGTTCTAGGGGACTGATGACCTCAGATGTTAAGTCCCATAGCGCTCAGAGCCATTTTTTTTAACACTCGCGGAAACATGGTGTCAGCCGGATGTTTTATACGCCGATATTTGTTCATGAACAATCTCTCCGCTTCTCTGCTGCTTTCATTTGCTTGTCTATGCACAAAAATCAAGCCTGCAAGTTCCGTCACTGTGTACAACTCCATTTGGTTAGCGACGGCCGACGTTACTACTTCACCTGGTAAACACAGACAGAAGTCTATTATGGTACACACATTATACACCAGGACTGTTCATGTCAGTACACAATACGCCAAGTGCATTGGCTTAGTTTACTTATCAACCCTACCTCTACACTTAAGTGCTCGTCTGAAGTGCCTATTCTACAACGTTAACAACAAAAATTCCGGTACTGTCGGAGATACTGGAACAATTTTCTCGACTCGGTCGTTGCCGGACCAGGGTCCCTTACTTCAAACTGGTACATTTATCCTTCTTCATCATCCCTGAAAGTTCGTAATGTAAACACGGAATGACCCTGTACAACGCACAGGAAAAAATGGTGGACGTTCTGTAAAGAGATGGAGAGACCAATTAATACAGAATGGGCCAAAAGGTTTAATCCTTCAATATGGTGATCAGCAGGCTGTACATTGTTTAAGTAGGCTGTTTATGTTTTCTCTATGTAACTAGGCTGTTTATGTTTTCTTATTGGCAACGTTATGTAGCGCTCAATATGAAAATCACTGGCTGTGCTGTGTGCAGTCTGTGGCTAGTTTGCATTGTTGTCTGCCATTGTAGTGTTGGGCAGCGGCAGCTGGATGTGAACAGCGCGTAGCGTTGCGCAGTTGGAGGTGAGCCGCCAGCAGTGGTGGATGTGGGGAGAGAGATGGCGGAGATTTGTAATTTGTCATGAACTGCTATATTTATACATGATGATATCAAGCTGGCAGTAGTGGCGCTCGCTGTATTGCAGTAGCTTGAGCAGCGAAGATTTTTGTGAGGTAAGTGATTTGTGAAAGGTATAGTTTAATGTTTGTCAGGGCCATTCTTTAGTAGGGAATTTTGAAAGTCAGGTTGCGTTGCGCTAAAAATATTGTGTGTCAGTTTAAGCACAGTCGTATGTATAAATTGTTCAAAGGGGACGTTTCATATGGCGACCCTGTCAGGATACCTCACTGGAATCTTCTGATTTTTCTTGTAGTGTGTGTAATTGGTGTAGCTATTGTTTATTGGTAGCACGTAATTATAGAGAGAATTTCCTTTGTAGTTGTAGTTTTTCATTGTTGTATAGTAAATCAGTTGTGGCATGCATGTAGATTTGCACCAAGTATTTCGCAGCTGCGCTTGCAATTAACTAGATATTTTTTCAGTGTTATGTTAATGTGTTCTCTTATTTTTGATCTTCAAATTGTGTTTTTCTGTGTTATCGTGTGAAATATTGTGACAATTATGGCGTGTGAAAAACGTAACACTAGGCTCCAAACTAAACTGAGAAATAATAGTGACGACGAGCGTAGCTTATCAGCCCCGCCGAGTAATGAATTTACTAATGTTCAAAGTAGTAATTTGGTAACTGTGCACAGGGAAATGGAGCGGGCGTCAAACAATGGCGTGGACAGTGAAACAATTAGTGAAGAGGGAAGCATTATCGATCGACCGGTCGGCAATAGCTCGCCTCAGGAAGCTGAAATGACACGACACGATCTCGCAAATACTGTAGATTCAGGTTTTGGATCCTCACCGTTTTCTCAAATAAGTCAAGACACATTTTCTGCTTGTCAAAATGTGAATGTTTCCGGTGTAAATTCACTGCCGAAAAGCACTGAGGAACATGTTTCAGACACCAATGCATTGTTATTACAATTAATACAACAAATGGGACAGACACAGCAAAAGCTTCAAAAGTTAGACACAGTGGAACAAAATCTTAAAAAGTTAGACACAATGGAACAACACCAGAGACAAACACAGCAACAGTTAGACGCAATGGAACAAAATCTTCACACCACGCTTGAACAAACACGTGAAGATTTAACTACTGAGTTACATAACATTGAATCGAAATGTCAAAAAGTCTGTAATGACGTAAAAACACAAATTTGTGAGCATTTTCAACCTATTTTTTCGCGGCATGAAAATGCATTACAGAATCACGAAGCAGCCATAAAAGAACTGCAAGCCATTGTTCATGAAAATCATGAGACCTTGTGGGCTAAAATTGACTCAGTTGCATCTACCGATTCGGTTACGCAACTTGCAATAACTCAGGAAAACTTAAAGGACACACTAGATTCGATTTCAACACAAATGGACACTCTGAAACTTGGTTCAGAAAAACACACTGAGGAAATGTGTTCACTATCGGAGAAAGTAGCCGAACTTTCGGATAAGGTCACTAACTTATCTACAAAGGTAGATGATGATCTGAATGACACAAGACCTGTAGCCTTCACTGACACAGAAGAGTATGAACAAATTAGAAAATTCAAACAGAGTCAAAATCAAATCAATACACAGTACAAAAGAGAAATCCGAGAAGTACAAGATCAGCTGACACAGGTAATACAAGAATTACGTATTTCAGAGGATACTCGCGCCCCAATACGGGAAGAGGGACACAGAAATACGGAACAGCCACAAAATAATAACACAGGGCATTTCGGAAGTTATGAAAGAAATTGGCAATGTGCACCGAATTTTGAGATTGAACAGCCGAAACGACGTAACAATGACCGATATGCGACTCGCCGACATGATGATTTTGACTATAAGCTGTTCATTACTACACGTAAATTCAAAACATTTAAGAATTCTGGCAACGACATTCATCCACAAGCGTGGCTCCATCAATTCTCTCATTGTTTCCCTCCCAACTGGTCATTGGAGCACAGGTTAGAATTTATGTGTGGCTACTTAGAGAATGAACCAGGTGTAAGAATGCGATCGGTCAATCACGATTGTCACAGTGAAGGAGATTTTTATCATGCCTTCCTCTCAGCATATTGGTCTCAAGCTACACAAGACCGTGTAAAACATAGCATCATGATGATGAAACACTTTGAACAATCTGAATTTTCCAGTCTTGTCAAATATTTTGAAGACATGTTGCATAAGAATCAATATCTTTCAAACCCATACAGTCCCTCAGAACTCATCCGCATTTGCTTAATCAAATTACCTGAACATTTACGACATATTATTTTGGCAGGACGTTGCAAAGACGACATTGAAGCATTTCAGGGACTGTTACAAGAACTAGAAATTGACACTGATAATCGCGGAACGCGAAAACAAGGACACAACAATTACAGGTCACATCCGTCACAATTCCGTGACGACAGAAACGATAACTGGACGCGACAAGGCTATTCTCACCACACAAATCGTGACCAAAACAGACACCACCCGTATGACAACCACTGGCAGGATAACAGTTACAGACAAAGATCGCATTTCCGTAGTAATGACTATTACAGAGACAATCAGAGAAACAGACAATATGGGAACCAAAACAATTATTATCAAGGGAGGCAGAATAACTTCAGACGCAACAGTTCGGCGCACAGTTACGATTCAGGGAGAAATTCTCCACCACATGACCGACACGAAAGAAACTGTGTAAACTACCGACAAAACGACAGACCTGAATTCCATCAGAACTGGCGAGCTTTAAACAGAGCAGGGCCCTCTCGTCACGGTGAATTTGTAGAAGTTAGGTCTCCAAATCCCAATAACGGCGCGCGCCAACAAAGAGGTAGCAGACAATGACTCGCACCGCAGGCACCCGTGTGCGCCGGCTGGCTCAGGGAAAAATAACATAGACGCTAACCTTGAGCAAAATTCCAGTATTCTTTACCGACGAATACCGCATGATAATTGCGTTGAAGTTGAAACTCTGCGTACTAGGAAGAGTAAAGGTTTACACCACATTTCTCATGTAAAACCATTTATTGACAGATAATCTGCTTTTTAACTTAGTCTTTGTCATAAAATTTTTCGCTTCACATTACTAATATGCTTTGTCAGATTTAGAATCTGTTAACATGTAACAATGTTTGAAGTGAAATATCCAGTCAAGAACCAAGAGAACTTATTTAAACAGAAGTGACGAATGCATTGTTATAGTGAACAGACGTCACAGTGTTATTGTGTGTGTACATTCTTGCTTGTTTGTTGCACGATTACGTAACGACTATAAGGCTCACATACTTAGAACATTTACCAGTACTGCTAATGAGATTTTAATGCAACATTTTGGTTTATTTGAAAATACATTCTGAATTTAAAGTGCTTTCTGAGAGATACCAGATGACACAGAGGTTAGTTTATGTGACAGTTACGCGATTTTTATCATGACGCTACTAATGAGTGACAATTTACAATGTTGCTTTTGCGGTGTATCTGTTTTATATCTGCACAGTTTTCTGAATTCTTCTAGGAAGAAAAACATGTTTTAGTAGTAACTTTTGTGGTATAGCAACAATGAGACAGCCTTTTTCGTGGCACAACATTACGTTACTGTACAGTACTTTCTTCATCACGCCAATAAGCATAATAACTACGACATCTATACGCAAAGCATTTCACTTTTGTTTATCATGTGGTAAGTACATTGACTTCTGCAGAACTTAGCTTTCGGAGGATGATAACTACGACACTTCCACAGAGATTATGTTGCGACAAGATGCACAGTTTAGCGCTACAGTACACGCATTTGAGTGATTAATCTTATACTTAAAACACTTATTTTTAAAGATTTTTTTTAATTACAAAGAAAGTTTTCCGTGATACATTTCATTCCATTGCGGTAATTTGTAACACCTGGGAGTATAATTACATTTATCCTCAGGGGGGTACATGCTTACTTTGTGTACCATGTGTGTGGCAACCACAAGGAACCCTAGCTAATATGGTATTTGCTTATACAACTTTACACATCGGTACCATATTTCTCTAACACACAAATTACACAGCTATCTGATCATTTTTTTTCTACATCAGTGACACATGTTTACGCAATACACAGTTGGGTAACTTCTCACTTATGAAACTGTATTTTGTCTGTACTTTGTGAAATGTTCATATTTTTTCGGAACCATTGTGATACTATGAGAGCTTTGAATGATGTATTTGGTATGAGATCATGATTTTTAAAGTACGTTTGAGGCAGCTGACACTTTTGACATGAGCAGAGAATTTTTTTAGGCTTAGAAATTATTGGAGGAAGTTACGACGATTTTGAGATTTGACTGAAGTGTTATGATGTTATTATTATGACGACGATGTGTATTATGTTGTTGAGGACTGTTTATTATGCTACGTATTTCTCACGATGAAATATTGAAGAAGTGTCGACGAATATGTATATGTATAATGAGGTAAGGAATAATGAGTAGTGTTTAGGGACTCTGATTTATGAAAAGGATGTTGGAAACCAAGAAACGTACTTTAAGAGTTATGAAATGTGTGTGTATATTCGTGAATGTATTACAATGCAGACGAAAATTTTTTTGGACACTGTTATATCAATAGCATTTTGTTTCTACAGATTTGTAACGCAAATTCTTGACCTGTGAAATATTTTTATATGCGACTGTCACTGTAGCGGAAACTGCTGTCGTAAATATTTCCGTACGAAAGTTAAGTGACCACCTGCACATAATGCGTCATGGGCACCCAGGTGTGTCAGACGCCTGGAGAACAAGCCATTAGTGTGAGTGCCTCGTCAGAAGCACAGGTAGAAAAAAAAAAAAGAAAGGAAAGGCCATTGTCCACGCTACTGACATCTCCTTGTTGAAAGCATACTGTGGAGCTCGTAATTTATGATATTTACTGAAATGCCTAATGAAACGATGAGAAACATTTCACAGCTATTGTCTTGCTAGTTAAGAAAAATGCCATATGGCTTGCTTTATGTATTTATTTACACATTTTGTTTAATATAAAGTTTCTAGCTGCACTGCAGCATTGGTTAAAATAAAATTTAATATATGTACTAATATAAATATTTTATGCCTACAGATCCAGTAAATAATTTTATGATCTATCCAAAACAAATGAGGGAGCACAAAAAGACATTTCCCTTCACAGGAATTGCATAAATAATTTTTTTACGATTTGGTAACTTATCTACTAGCGTAAGTTTTTGTGATGCATCACTCTAATGTTAAGATGTGACATAGGTATTAGACATGGCCATTTTAGTGTAATATTTTTTCTGCTTGCGCTATGTCATGTTTAGGTATAAGTTGCTTCTGTTTGCCAGGCATAGTGTTATTGAATTTGACTTTTGCTCATTTATGCTGCTAGCTTTGCCAATCTGTATTTTTTGTCATTGCTGCTTGTGTTAATTGTTTGGTGCTGCTGCATTGCCTCGTCCCTTAGTTTAGCATCTGAGCTCAGTAGATTTAAGTTAGCTTAAGAGGGGGTAGCCTCTAAGAGAATGAGTTGCGATGAATTGGAAGAAATGCATTGAGAAAACAGGTTTAGGTAGGATTTTCTTGGAAATAAATGATGAGGTAAGATAATGGAAAATAAAAATGAGGTAAGAAATGTGTGAACATATAAATACAGAAAGCATGCTTAGATAGAATTTTTTTGGTGGAAACAAAGGATGAAATAAGAGGAAAGATATATGAAGTTTTGGGTTGGACTGCAGTACCAAATGTTACACTGAAAACAAACCCTGTCCTTTCCTATTGGTGTTATCCCACTATGTGTTTGTGTACCCTTGTGTATTTGTTTTCTTCCTGTCTCTGTGTAGTTTCATAGAATTCTTTCTTCTTTTAATATTAAGCTACATTCACTATGATGAGGAATACTGTTATCCTCAAATATAATTGGCATTAATAATATGTTATTTACTTTGTAAAGATATTAGACATTATTCATTCTGTTTAAATGCTCATGTGTGAAGTTGATGTTTCGCAAGTTATTCTGATCTTCTATGTATGTACTCATGTCATAATTCCTGTAACACTGATGTATATGTCTATTTCTATTCTTTTGTAAAGCCTGTACTACAAATGTTATCTGTATTGTTATGTTTTTAATGATGTATTTTGTACCTTTATTGTATTCTTATGTTATAAAATTGTAATTGTCACCAGTTCATGATATTATTAACTTGTTAGTTACATTTCACTGCACACGTTTCTGTTGGTCATAGTATATGGACAATATGTGAGAAGTTGGGACTGTTAGTGTTTGCACGTGTGTTAATAATTCAGCAAGGGACTGGATAACAGCATTGCTGGTTCTAAAGACAATTCCAAAAACTTTGTGAGGGCACAAGTGGTGGTTATGGACTTGCTGTATTATCCGCAAGACTCTTCAATGGTGATTGTGCACCTGCACAGTCACAACAGATGGCTGCTGGCTATCTCTACAAGGACCACAGTGGGTCTGCATCTTTGATGACTCACCAATACCGTAATCTCTACAAGGACTACAGTGGGTCTACATCTTTGATGATCTACCAATACCATTATTTCTACAAGGACTGCAGTGGGTCTGCACCTCTGGTGGCCCACCAATACCACAATCTCTACCAGGACTACAGTGGGTCTGCTCTGTGATGACCTACCTACCAATATTCTTCCAAAGTACGACTGACTCTGCTGTGGGTTTGCTCTGTTGTGGCCCATTATCTGTCAGCATGTTGCTATTCTGCTGTTATGTACGATTAGGACTGTCTTTATGGACTGTGAGAAAATTTGAGCTTTTGACCAACGTTGTATCAATAAGTGTGTGCATTTTATATCTTTGTTACTGTAATTGTGAAAAATTTTTGTCAAATCTGTATTGGCCAGTGCCCAACACCATTTGTAAAAATTTTTTGTGGGGAGCATGGGGGCTACGTAAGTAGGCTGTTTATGTTTTCTCTATGTAACTAGGCTGTTTATGTTTTCTTATTGGCAACGTTACGTAGCGCTCAATATGAAAATCACTGGCTGTGCTGTGTGCAGTCTGTGGCTAGTTTGCATTGTTGTCTGCCATTGTAGTGTTGGGCAGCGGCAGCTGGATGTGAACAGCGCGTAGCGTTGCGCAGTTGGAGGTGAGCCGCCAGCAGTGGTGGATGTGGGGAGAGAGATGGCGGAGATTTGTAATTTGTCATGAACTGCTATATTTATACATGATGATATCAAGCTGGCAGTAGTGGCGCTCGCTGTATTGCAGTAGCTTGAGCAGCGAAGATTTTTGTGAGGTAAGTGATTTGTGAAAGGTATAGTTTAATGTTTGTCAGGGCCATTCTTTAGTAGGGAATTTTGAAAGTCAGATTGCGTTGCGCTAAAAATATTGTGTGTCAGTTTAAGCACAGTCGTATGTATAAATTGTTCAAAGGGGACGTTTCAATTGCACTTCACTGTGGTATGCACACCACGTACACTGAAGTGACAAAAGTCGTGGGATACCTAATACCGTGCCGGACCTCCTTTTGCTCGGGGTAGTACATCATCTCCACGTCGAATGGACTCAACAAGTCTTTGGAAGTCCGCTGCAGAAATATTGAGCCCTGCTATCTCAATAGCCGTCCATAATTCCGAAACTGTTGCCAGCCTTTCGAAATGTCTTCACAAAAGAGGACGAAGTAAATATTCCATAATTCGAATCGAGAAGAGTTGCCAACATGAGTAACGTCGAAGTCAATATCCTCGTAGTGAAGAAACTTAAATCACTTAATAAAAGCAAGTCTTCTGGTCCAGACTGTACACCAATTAGGTTCCTTTCCGAATATGCTGATGCATTAGCTCCACACTTAACAATCATATACAACCGTTCGCCTGACGAGAGAACTGTACCCAAAGACTGGAAAGTTGCACAGGTCACACCAATATTCAAGAAAGGTAATAGGAGTAACCACTAAATTACAAGCCCATGTCGTTAATGTCGATATGCGGCAGGATTTTGGAATATATATTCTGTTCTAACATTATGAATAACCTCGAAGAAAACTGTCTATTGACACAAAGGCAACATGGGTTTAGAAAACATCCTTCTTGTGAAACACAACTACCTCTTTATTCACATGAGGTGTTGAGTGCTATTGATAAGGGATTTCAGGTCCGTATTGCTGGATTTCCGGAAGGCTTTTCACACTGTACCACACAAGCGGCTTGTAGTGAAATTGCGTGCTTATGGAATATCGTCTCTGTTATGTGATTTGCTGTCAGAGAGGTCACAGTTCGTAGTAATTGACGAAAAGACATCGAGTAAATCAGAAGTGTCTATTGACACAAAGGCAACATGGGTTTAGAAAACATCCTTCTTGTGAAACACAACTAACTCTTTATTCACATGAAGTGTTGAGTGCTATTGATAAGGGATTTCAGGTCCGTATTGCTGGATTTCCGGAAGGCTTTTCACACTGTACCACACAAGCGGCTTGTAGTGAAATTGCGTGCTTATGGAATATCGTCTCTGTTGTGTGATTTGCTGTCAGAGAGGTCACAATTCGTAGTAATTGACGAAAAGACATCGAGTAAATCAGAAGTGATTTCTGGCGTTCCCCAAGGTAGTGTTACAGGCCTTCACTTTTCCTTATCTATATAAACGATTTGGGAGACAATCTCAGCAGCCGCCTTAGGTTGTTTGCAGATGACGCTGTCGTTTATCGACTAATAAAGTCATCAGAAGATCAAAACAAATTGCAAAACGATTTAGAAAAGATATCTGAATGGTGCGAAAATTGGCAGTTACCATAAATAAGGAAAAGTGTCATGTCATCCACATGAGTGCTAAAATGAATCCGTTAAACATCCGCTACACGATAAATCAGTCTAATCTAAAGTCTGTAAATTCAATTAGGTATGACAATTACGAACAACTTAAATTGGAATACATAGAAACGTTGTGGGGAAGGCTAACCAAAGACTGCGTTTTATTGGCAGGACACTTACAAAATGTAACAGATCTACTAAGGAGACTGCCTACACTAAGCTTGTCCGTCCTCTTTTAGTATACTGCTGCGCCGTGTGGGATCCTTATCAGATAGGACTGACGGAGTACATCGAAAAAGTTCAAAGAAAGGCAGCACCTTTTGTATTATCGCGAAATATGGGAGAGAGTGTCACGGAAATGATACTGGACTTGGGGTGGACATCATTAAAACAAAGGCATTTTTCGTTACGACAGAATCTTCTCACGAAATTCCAATATCCAATTTTCTCCTCCGATGGCGAAAATATTTTGTTGACACCCACCTACATAGGGAAAAACGATTACCACGATAAAATAAGGGAAATCAGAGCTCGTACGGAAAGATATAGGTGTTCCGTTCTTTCCTCGTGCTATACGAGATTGGAATAATAGAGACTTGTGAAGGTGGTTCGATGAACCCCCTGCCTGTCACTTAAATGTGATTTGCAGAGTATCCATGTAGATGTAGATCAGTGTAGGATTTTGTGCACGAACTGACAATTACATCACATAAATGTTAGACGGGATAATGTTGGGTGATCTGGGTGGCCAAATCATTCGCTCGAATAGTCTAGAATGTTCTTATAACCTATCACGAATGATTATGGTGACATGGCGTACAGTGGTTTGGGAGCACAAAGTTCACGAGTGGCTACAAATGGTCCCCAAGTAGCCGTACATAAACATTTATAGACTGTTTGGCTTCAAATGGCTCTGAGATCTACGGGACTTAACATCGGAGGTCATCAGTCCCCTAGAAGTTAGAACTACTTAAACCTCACTAACCTAAAGACACCACATACATCCATGCCCGAGGCAGGATACGAACCTGTGACCGAAGCGCCTAGAACCGCTCGTCCACCGCGGCCGTCTCCAGACAGTGATCGGTTCAGTTGGACCAGCGGACGCGGTCCATTCCATGCGAACAGAGCTCACACCATTATGGAGACACCACCAGCTTTCACAGTGCCTTGTTGACAGATTGAGTCCGTGGCTGAGTGGGACCTGTGCCACACTCGAACCCTACCGTCAGCTCTTACCAACTGATATTGGGACTCATCTGAGAGGCCAAGATTTTCCATTCGTCTAGGATCCAATCCATACGGTCACGAGACCATGAGACGTGCTGCAGGCGATGTCGTGCTGCCATAGTCCATTAACACCAGATTTCGCCGCACTGACTTAACGGATACGTTGGTCGTACGTCCCACATTGATTTCTGCGTTATTTCATGCAACGTTGCTTGTCTGTAAGCACTGACAGTTGTACGCAAACTCCACTGCACTCGGTCATTAAAAGTAGGCCGACGGCAACTAGGTGTCCGTGGTGAGAGGAAATGCCGGTATTCACAGCACACTCTGGACATTGTGGATCTCGGAATATTGGATTCCCTGACGATTTCCATAATGGAATATTCCATGCGTCTAGGTCCAACTATCATTCCGTGCGTTAATTGCCATCGTGCGGCCATAATCACGTTGGGAACAGTTTCACATCAATCACTTGAGTATAAATGACAGCTCCGCTGCCCTTTTATACCTTGTGTGCGCGAAACTACCGCCATCTGTATATGTGCATATCGTTATCCCATGACTTTTGTCACCTCAGTTTACCTAGATGTAGAAACAGTCGGATTCACTTCTTCCCCGGCTTTCCCACAGTCCACGGTTCAGTTCCATACCGGTTAAAGCGTCGTCAGACAACGACCGAGACGTCGCTCCCAGTGCAGGCCTGGGAGCCCGGCCCAGTTGAGACGTGTTGGTCCGCCCGCGCCGGGCTTTGACTAATTCTCCGCGGCCGCAGTCGTATTTCCATGAGAATGAAGCGGAGCGGAGCGGCGCGGGTCGCGACATTAATAAAGGCCGGGCAGCCGCCGAGTTTGCGGGCGAGTTTGGCCCCCGAGTTGCCCGAAATTAGGCGGAACATGTCGGCGCGCGGCTCCAGGGCGCCGTGGCGAATGCCGCCGGTATTTGCATAAATATGTCGTCTGGGCGGCGGCGGGAGGGCGGGCATTTGTCACGCCGGGGTCCGCGCCCCCGCTTCCGGCCGCCGCCACCGACGACGACGACTCACTCGAAGAGGGCGGCAGCAGTAGCGCCAGGGGGTGGGGGAGGGTAGAATCAGACCGCCGCGCCAGATTGTGGCCTTCCACGGCCAGCGTCCACCGAGCGCGCGCGATCACAACAGCAAGCACCAACGCTGGAAGGGTACCTGCAACTGGACTGGCTCTACTACCCAAGAGAGGTAATCACAAGATTTTATCATCTCGGAAGCCTCAACCTGCACCACGTAACTTCATGCTGTTATTTCCCCTCCGGATATTCTTCGTTCAGTTCGACGCATTTTCTTCTGCATCGATAGTACCTCGTCTCTGGGACTGGTCTACCATGCTGATGAATATTGCTCCCCAGCCTGAATGAACAGCACTGGTATTATACGCTGAGGTCACAAAATTTCGATTATCAGCTTTCTCCTCCGAAAGCGAAAATATTTTGTTGCATCAACCTACACAGGGAAAAATTATCATCGTAATAAAAATAAGAGAACTCAGAGCTCGCACGGAAAGATTTAAGTGTTCTTTTTCCAGCGCGCTTGTTGAGAGTGGAACGGTAAAAACATAGTCTGAACGTAATTACACAGCGCTGACTCCTCACTGCAGCTATTAGACTCCTCCTCTGTCAAAACTGACCGTTCCGTATTTCACAACTGGCTCTAGTCCCGTGTTGTGGCGACCACATAATGCACGGGCATTTCCCTCACTCCGCACCACGCCGAAAATGTTCTGTTCCCGCCGGCCGCTGTGGCCGAGCGGTTCTAAGCATTTCATTGCGGAACCGCGCTGCTGCTACGGTTGCAGGTTCGAATCCAGCCTCGGGCATGGATATGTGTGATGTCCTTAGGTTAGTTAGGTTTAAGTAGTTCTAAGTCTAGGGGACTGATGACCTCAGATGTGAAGTCCCATAGTGCTGAGAGCCATTTGAACCATTTGTATTAAGGCGCTAAAGACAGGCAAGCCCAAGTGGGCGGTGATCTGCATTGAACCATTCTGTTGCCGAGCATGAGCCTGAGAAGGCGTGAGTGCTCACGCCTAAATTCAGCGAGTTGTTAAGCATTGGTTTAGGCCGAGCTCCGTAGATGCGCGCTAGACAAAGACTATGTTGTGTATCCGTTTGACATCATACAAATAGTTTCCAAGTGGAAATCTATCCACCAAATGAGTATCCACATACACGGCTGTTAGTTAGTTAGTACTTCAACAGAGGAAAATGTTTCAGCGACTGTCTCAGGATTCGTCTATATTTGCTGCGAAGAAGAGCCAAATCGGAAATTATGCAAGTGATGTTAGTCATCGTTTTCTGGATCTAGGACTACACCAAAGCTTAACCTCTTAATGCCGCGTGTCGTAGTTTCGCATTATACCAATGCGACGCTAATGAGCGGAAGGTCATCTGCTTTTTAGCGCCAATACAAATTCTACACAAAGCTACCAGCTGCCATTTTCTGCTTTTCGGATACCTCTAGAGCGACTTTCTGTTTGAGATTTCGTTCACGACGTACACACGACAACCTATCGTCATTGTCTGGTGAACTACAGCTGGACACAAATGTAAGTTCAGTTCTGAAAATTATTTGTTTGTTCTTTAGAGTCCGTGACGTGACGTAAATCATCTTCTGATGTAATAAACTTGTTGCATGTGCAAGTGAACTCGTAAATGCTGTTTGTGTAAAATACGCACCCGTAGGGGTTTGAGTATCTTTGCCGACATGTGCAAGTGGTGAAGTCAAATGAAGTAAAAGCAAGTATTTCTGATGGTTTGAAGCACCACAATACTTCAGTGGTCAATTTTGTTGCTTATTAACGTATATAAACCTTTATTTATTACAAGAATTCAATAACCATGTGAACATCCGCTCTCAAGACTGTTTTGACTGATTACATTTCAGTTTCATTGAGATGTGGAAATTCTCATGAACGGCAGACACTCTGAAACTTTTCAACGAAATGGCATGGCGGACAGAAAGAGAGGTTGGTTTCCAAGTCAGTTTCGAGACAGAACTATAATGCAAGAAGGATCTGGGTCCAACAAACCCAGTCCCAGGTAAGTCTACCCTAACTGAAGCAATACGGAATAGACCTCATGTTACAGGCACAAGGCAAAGATGTAAAAGACCAGTTTCGAAAGAACTGGCAGTATTCATATGTAGTAAGTGTACCTTTCATCTGTGTCTAATCGTAAGCAACAGAAGAAACGGTTTTCGACAGTTTCATGGATAATACTATATTGTATTACATATATCAGACCCCCCCCCCCCTCTAAACCCGCAGGACAAGACAGGTAATTTAAGTTGTGGAAAGGAGCCAAAATAAGCGGCTGTCAGTTACACTCGAACATTCAACTTTATTATTTGATCAAACATTACAAGAGCCCAAAAAAAATTTTTTTTTAATACACAGCTTTAATCTTTGGGACTTAATTACCGGCTGAAAGCCACTTTAATTTAAAACGGCTGAAGGCCAATAACTTAAAACGTAAGCATAATCAGAAATTTAAAAGGCAAGCCTTATCTTACAAGTTCTTTATTTAGGCTGAAGGCCCAAAGAATTTAGGCTGAAGGCCCAAAGAATCTGAGATTTTCAGAGCAAAAAAATTGAATTCAAAATCGGCTGAAAGCCCAACACTTAAAATTCAACAACATTAAAATTTTTAAAATGCAAAAGGCCTTACGTGAAGCAGTACTTTGAACTAGGCTGAAGGCCTTAAGAGCAAAACAACTTAAAATCGGCTGAAGGCCCAACACTTAAAATTCAACAATATTACAACCTATAAAAGTGCCAAAGGTCTTACGTGAAACAGTTCTTTAAATTAGGCTGAAGGCCTAAAGAATCTTACACCTTAAGGGCAAAACAACCTTAATTAAAAAAAAAATCGGCTAGAAGCCATACAAGTACAAACAACAAGAACAAACAAGCAACGGCAGTACACCCAAGAGCGCTCAGAAGTTCCGAGAGTCGGCCTGGAATCAAACACTAACCCTCTCTTAGGTGAGACTGACAGTTGGCCCAACCATTCTCGATCTGGCGACAACCCAATCGACTGACAGTCAACGGACCAAGCGACAGGATAATTAATTCAAACGACACAATGTGACCTGTTGGGGCTGGCTGGTAGATTAAGTAAAGACTCAACCTTCGTGTCCGGGATTGGTGAGCCACGGACCTCGTAGCAATGGGAACAGCCCCTCACACTCCAACCGCGCGTGGACGCCGCCAGGCCACGGCCAGACGCGCGCCACGGAGACTTCCTCGCTGCTGCACGCCAACCGACCAACTGCCCAGGCCCGGAAAAGGCGAAAGGACCAAATATACGTTGACCGATGAGAGACGAACCGAACGACCAGCCGACGGTCATCCCGCTCCAACCTCCCTTCGTCGGACTGCACTCCTGCTCCAACTGACTGCCAGACACACGAAGACCCGGAACTACTATCGGTATCCCCAGAGATGGTACGAGAGTGCACTTATCGATACGCGCTGCTGCTGCCGCTCACGGGCAAGTAAGGCAGGAATTTAGTGACGCCAGTAAATGGAATAAGAAAACGAGGCGGCAGTACAGTGATAGAAGATGACAAACAATGAATGGGATAGACATCGAGCCGTGCACGGCTCAATATAATTATTTAAAACGTATGCCACCATGTATTTTTCAGTTTTAATCATAGAAATCCTATCAATGTAGCACCAAATTGGTTATTTTTTCGACCAAATGACGTGATCTAACTTTTCAGTTTCTCAAATGCCAGTCGTCACACATATGCGGCATAGAAAGTTTTAGCTAACACTTAATTACTAGTTACAAAATACGTTTTTTGATTTTGTCTTTCAAGTAGAAATTTATAGGTATTAAGGTGCCGGCCGTTGTGGCTGAGTGGTTCTAGGCGCTTCAGTCTGGACCCGCGTGACTGCTACGGTCGCAGGTTCGAATCCAGCCTCGGACATGGATGTGTGTGATGTCCTTCGGTTAGTTAGGTTTAAGTAGTTCTAGGGGACTGATGACCTCAGTCCCATAGTGCTCAGAGCCATTTGAACCATTTGTATTAAGGCGCTAAAGACAAGCCAGTCCAAGTGGGCAATGATCTTCATTGAAGTGCCAAAGAAACTGGTATAGACATGCTTGCTCAAATACAGAGATATGTAAATAGATAGAATACGGCGTTGCGGTCGGCAACGCCTGCGTAAGACAAGTGTTTGGCGCAGTTGTTATATGGGTTACCGCCGCTACAATAGAAGGTTATCAAGATTTGAATGAGTTTGAACGTGGTGTTATGGTCGGCGCACGAGCGATGGGACACGGCATCTCCGAGTTAGCGATGAAGTGGGTATTTTCCCTTACAAATGTTTCACGAGTGTGCCGTCAATATCAGGAACCCGATAAAACATAAAAACTCCGACATCACTGCAGCCGGAGAAAGGTGCTGAAAGAACGGGTCCAACGACCACTGAAGAGAATCGTTCAACGTGACAGAAGTACAACCCTTCCGCAAGTTGCAACAGACGTCAATGCTGGGACATCAACAAGTGTCAGCGTGCGAACCATTCAGCATCATCGATATGGACTCTCGGAGCCAGTCGACACCAACATTGGACTGTTGATAACTGGAAACATATTGCCTGGCCGGTCGAGTGTCGTTTCAAAATGTATCGTGCGGATGGACGTGTACGGGTATGGAGACAACCTCGTGAATCCATACATGTCAGCACGGGACTGTTCAAACTGGTGGATGCTCTGTAATGGTGTGGGGCGTGTACAGTTGGAATGAAGTGGGTCCCCTGATACGTTTAGATATGACTCTGATAGGTGACACGTATGTAAGCATCCTGTCTGATCACCTGCGTCCATTCATGTCTATTGCGCGTTCCGACGGACTTGGGCAATACCAGCAGGACAATGCAACACCCCACACGTCAAGGAGCCCTATTCTGTATCGTTCATACCGATCGGTGCAGTTGGTTAGCCTCGGTACTGACGTCATTTTTGGTTCTTTATCCGAACTTAGTATTCTGTAAGCCTCTGAGGCCTATTACTAATCGGTCCTCCTGCCGATTTTTCGACACTGTACCAAGAGGTTTTGGATTTCGGTATGATCCTCTCGGTCGGCTCAGCATGATTTATTTACACCTACAATTTGTTATTTTAAACATATTGAGTGGCTTTAGCATCGGATTTAGTGATTGTGCTACTCAAGAGCCACCAGGACACGTCCAGGTGAAAAAGTGAGTTCATAATAGACTATTTTCTTCCCTAGAAGTATGGTATGTATTGTTGTTATTGTGAATGATCATAACATAAAAAATAGTGTGGGTCAATATTCTCACAAAATACCTATTATTCTACATAATTAAGAGTTTTAAAAATCATTAAATTTCAAAAGTTCGGCTCTGCTTACGTATCACAATAGTATTAGCTGAAATTACGAGTGACTTCGCGTAATTTTTTTTTTCCACAAGTGGCTTATGGTTATTGAAACGCGCTTAAGACTTTTAAGTAACAATTCAATGGAATTTTGTGAAGCTTGGTAGAGGAAACCTTCCAAAATTTCATGCATTTACGGCTTACTCCCGCATCATTTGGCAACCAAGTCAGTCTGCGTCTCTCTGGAAAGGAATTACGTAGATTAAAGGTCTGCAGGCAAGCGAGTTGTGGTAGCGCAGTGGGTAAGGCAACGAACTGCTGTGTCCAAGGTCGTGATGGCACTAAGGACAGTTTAGACTTTTGGAAGTATTTACAGAAACGATACTGCAAGATCCTCCGCAATGCAAAGTATCGACAATATTTTTCCAGTTGTTTGTGGAGTGTGTTCCATGACTCTCCACGCAGCTGGATCATCACGGGTAAGAGAATTTAAAATTTCAAGACGATGATAGAACACTGCACAGTACAACGTGGGATCTACCTTGGTCATCGCGAGAAGTCATACCTGGATGATACAGCAGATGGAGAGTTTCGTCGTTGCCCCCTTTCCTCTTTTTGTCCCCAGTGCGAAAGGTTCTTCGCAGTTTATTTTCTTTTTCTTTTTTTCCCATCCGGTGCAAGATCCGGTTAATGGTGGCACGGATTCGTCCTTTAGGTTTTATTTAAAGTCTTCCTTCGCCTCACACTTTGCTCTCTTTCTTTTAGCCCTTTGCTGCAACTACCAGTAACATTTTCAGTTATGTGCGTCCCCAGTTCGACGCAACGAGTGTACTTATTAGTTTCAGTTACTTACTGGGTAAAAAAAATAATTAAATAAATAAAATAACAAAAAACAAGTAACCAAATAAAAATAAATGGAAATAAACATTCAAAACAATAAAATCATTGCAAAAAAATTTCAAAAAGGAATTTGTAAGGCGACCACTCGCGATAAGCGGGTTAAAAAAATAAAAAATAAGAAAAATAAAAAAGGTTGTAGAATCGCATACTTCTGAGTACTAAAAATATGTTTTTTTCCTCTTCGTGTTTGTAACACATTCTGGGACTCCGTTACTCGTCAAAGTTAAGCATTTTTCTGATATATTCGTTGTTATTTACACGTAAGAGAGCGCTTTCTCAGTAATGAGTGTCTTCGATTACGTGACTTCCTTTTGTTTAAGAAATGAAAGATGAAATTGCTGTGCGCGAAACAACTGACAGTGACATTTACACTTTTTCTTGTCAGAAATAAGTCACCATTTTTTTCTGAATACGTAGCGATTTCCGAGTGTGTGGTCAAACAGAAATCTAAGAGCACAGCTTAAATTACTGCGAATGAAACTAACAGGAATCGTCTTTATACTTTAGCTTGTCACAAGATTCTCCGATCGAATCCTCAACAACAGTACACAGATATGAAAGATTCCTGCCTCATTTTTAGATTTTACCACCATATGTGAAACATTTTGATTCATCAGATGCATGTTATGAACTACAACGAACTTCTATCTTGGATCTCTAGGAGCGAGTTACAACCACATTCTATGCAATTTCTTATTCTATGAGACTCTCTTAAACAATTTTTCGGGTTTGTAGAGATGTGTTCCGTCTATGCAACTAATTGAAGGGAGTTTGTTTATTGCCATATGCGTTTCACTTCTTTTATTTGTGAAGCATCTTCATGATTAAAAGAAGCGAAACGTGTATAGCAATAATCAAACTGCCTCAAATAGTTGCATAACGGAACGTGCATCCATTTCTGAAGCAACTAAGGTACGATGGAAAACAGAAAAAATGACGCATTTTTCGGGTGTTTCTATACATGTATTTGTACAATGTGGTACTACACTCCATTCCTAACTCCTATGCCGAAAAGTAAAATCCAAAACAAGACGTCGATGTAAATGAGAATAAAATGACATAATGTGTCATTAATGACAGTTTTAAGAACAAAGTCAATATTCTATCGTTTGTGAAGAACAGCATGTCTGTGTTGGTCGCTTGCCGCTTTGGGTTCATGCCATTATGGCGCTGCGGTGCGCATGCACGAATCTGAGTCAGACTGCTTTTGATTGGCTGGGGCGAGGAGAACTGACAACAGCGTTTTGGTTCGCTAGGACCGTTCGGCAACGCTTCCAAAATGCTTCCAGAATAATGTTGGGGCTTTCCTTCGTAAAAGGACCGTTCGGTGCGCTCGCCTACCGAACCGATCGACAAAATGACGGAAAGATACAGAATAGGGCCCCAGAATTGCTACAGAGTGGCTCCAGGAACACTGAGTTTAAACACTTCTGCTGGCCATCAAACTCCCCAGACATAAACATTATTGAGCATATCTGGGATGCCTTGAAACGAACTTTTCAGAAGAGATCTCCACCCCCTTGTACTTTTATGGGTTTAAGGACAGTCCTGCAGGATTCCTGGTGTCATTTTCCTCCAGCACTACTGCAGACATTAGTCGAACACATACCGTATTCTGTTGCGGCACTTCACTGTGCTCGCAGGGGCCCTACATAATATTAGGCAGATATACTAATGTCTTTGGCTCTTCAGTGTATATTGCCATACACAGTCATCCTACGCCAGTTAAGCATTATACAAAATCTTTCAATAAAACCTTGTAAATTGTTGCCAACCAATGTTGCCATCTATTTTTTGCCCATAGCTGTTGCCTGACGTTTGGCCCTGTGAGAAACCACTCAGTGTTAGGGAGTTCTCTTCCTGCTACATTTACATGTTTGACGCCAAGTGCATATGGTGATTATAACCCTACTGATCAAAAGAATAATCAGAAATTTGATTTCAAGAAAGAATAAAAACAATGGATATCATGAGGGAGGTAGAATACTGTTTTGAAAAAGTTACAATCCACAAAGCACAATACGATAGCTGGCTCGGAGTGGGTAGTGTATCATTGACTCCTTTTATAACCGCTGAAGATGCAAGTGAAGAATATATTTTTAACAAACACTTTTTAAAACTAGGTGAGAAAATTGGTTCAAGAAGGTCAGAAGAGAAACCAACGCAAATCAGAGAAAATTGAAAGACTTCTCCCCCATCCCGATTCGAAAAAACTAAATTAAGCATTACCCACAAAGGTCTTGCCTTCATAAACTGTTTTGCATAACCAGTCCAAACAGTAGGTTGTGTTCTGCTACACCTCGCTGTCCCCAACCTTGTACAGCAGTATGATTACCATGGATCGACTCCATTGTGTAACACTTCAAGTAAGATCGAACCGATGTCCTTTGATCAGACGTCACTATTGTAGTTTAAGTTGGACTGTTACAGTCCCAGCCACGCGCCTGAAAATTCGATTAGTGTTGTCTGAGGATTTCTGCGAAAGCTGTTTCGAGTAGTGCGGGTGGTTACTCTTTCGGAGGATTCGTGGAGTGACATTAGTCTGGCAACCGTCTCCGTAATTTATTTCAGCTACCCTACAGGCACAGTCGTTTAAAGTAATAAATGAGCCATGGGCTATGAATTATCTCACGCTGACACCGACTGGCACACGTTCACGTATTTATCGAAATAAAAATGACTCTCAATTTGGCTCTGAGCACGTCATCTCATTCACCTTATTTCTATTTTCCAGATGCGAGATATACGATGCTCCATTCACACTGAAGGTCCTCAGGCGCCAGTTTCAATTGGGCTGTCACAATCTCAACCACGCGTCTCTGAATTCGGTTAGTGTTGCCATGCGCGCTTCATGAAGACGGCAAATGCTGAAGAAATACTCTAGAATTATTGGAACTGGGGTCTTGTATTTCATTTCCTTCACAGACATGCGAAATCCAAGCCTTACATTCGCCTTGCGTAATACTGATTGTGCATGATAGTGCCATTTCCTACCACTTCTTACAAGCGAATCATACACGCGGTAAGTCCCAGATTTTTCTCGTTTCGTGCTGTTGCAGCACATATTTAATCGTAAGAAATGCACGAGCGGCTAAAATGAGTACCGAGCAAATAACGAAATCGACCGGTTAAACATGGCGCGAGCGTAAACAATAGGCCGCGCTACAGGTCAGTGGGTCACAGCAACCTGTGCTTGTCATTCACATTCGTTATCTTCGCCAATTCAGAACCGAATTATCGCCTTTCATCCTAAATTAGACCTAAGGGTTATGCTACGTATCAGTCTGTCACCGCAACCAAAGCCACCAGTTACAACCGAAGGCCAGTTGTACCACACTCATTTTAGTGACTGATAACAAATGACGCTTCAATATGACACGCTACTTAAGCATTTTAGAGAAATCGACGTTAAATGTTCGAGGAGCATATTGGATACGTGCAAGTTCGTCAATCGTCAAGCGACGGCGCTAGCGCAGGCACATAAGACGGCTGACTACAACCCTTTTCCTTCGAATATTTCCGAGAAATACTTGTATCGCTGCAACGATTCATGTCACCTTGGAAAGTAACAACAACAACAACAAACATAATAATAATCATTGTGGTGCATTTGTGGCAAGATATTATAAGGAATCGTGACGAAACGAACACTTATTTATCTACACATCCACACACTGTAGCAGTGAAATCATAACGGGCTATACCTGCTTCGAATAATACATACTGTATTTATATTGTTTTTGGAGCACACATAGAAAGCAACTTCTAACACAACCTGATTACCAACCGAAATTTAAGTAGAATAAATGACCATGCAGTCTACTGGTGATCTAATCTCGTTATGTTACACAGAATAGACCTGAGTGTGTTTGTCAAGAATGATTAACTTCTTCTTTGCTGGAACGTCACTTCATCTAGACGTAAGTATTATATGAGATAAAAACTCATAGTACTATTAAACTGACACTGGAATGACCATTTAGAACTGTCAGAAAACAATACGAAATTTCGCTATTATTTTTCTACAGTGCGTTAATAACATATAACGTAAAAGAACTTTCGTGACTAATGAACGTCGCTGCATCTAGGTGTGAGTATAATACGAATATAAGATAAAATCTCATAGCACTTGAGACGTAGGTACTTAGGGAAAGGCAGATTTCAGTGCGGACGGGGCCTTACTCAGTTAACGTTGGTTGCTCAGTTTGTTTCTTTTTTTTTTAAGTCACATACGCTTTATTTGGAACCAATTGCATATAAGGTTGACAATAAGGAACAATTATCAGATTTGACTGTTAAGACAATATCTAATCAAAAATTCTTTAGACAAATTGCATTCATGGCTGATGGCCTTATTAACCAGAAATTCAAATTATTTGTCGGCTGAAGGTCCCAATAGTAATAACTCAAAACAAAATTTGACAGCTGATGGCCTAGATAGCAGATTCTTACTAAAATATTATTAAAAAAATACAATCGTATTACGAGACACTAATTAAAGATTCTTAAGACAAATTGCATTCATGGCTGAAGGCCTTACTGACAAGGAATTCAAATAATTTGTTGCCTGAGAGCCCCAATAGTAATTACTCAAAACAATTTGACGACTGAAGGCCTAGGTAGCAAATTCTTACTAAAATATTATAAAAAAGACAAACATATTAAGAGACAATATCTAATCAAAAATTCTTAAGACAAACTGCATTCACGGCTGAAGGCCTTATTGACAATCATCACAATCTGATCAAGTCTGGAGAGAAGTGGACCTCAGACAGTGCTCCAAGGATCGACCTGGGAAAGTCGCTCAACTTCGTAAACGATGAGACAGTCAGCTAAGGGTTGTATTCACTTAACCGAGTGGCAGCTCAAACGCAGGCCAACACTCTTGTAACATCTACCTAACGTCTGACAACCAACACAACGATGGAATAACCCAGGTAAGCTGGAACTGGTGGACAGCACTACATCTTCTGAATCCGGTGTTTAGAACATCGAGAAGCAGAAGGACCCACTACGACCAAAGTAGTCCAAAAGAAACAAATATCCGAAATACAATCAAGGAGGCTGTCGAACTACACGCCTTACCGGATAGCAGCGGCAAGGTGAGGAAAGGTACACTGCCTCGAAAATACGCTAACCTCCAGGGCAGGTAATTGGGGCGTTAGCGGACACTACGCAGAAAAATACCGCTAGTTGAACTTCATCAATAAACACGAGGAATTCAATGATTAATAATAAAATGTGGAGGACGGCTAATTAATTTCGCCAACTCCAAACACTCCACTCGTTGCTCTTCGTCTCAGCAACCCTGCGAGCAGCAACGCGCGAACAAACGGCTTGATCTCAAAATAGACGAGGTTTCACAACTGGGTTAATATTCACTCAAGTCAAACTTCGTGGGTCCAGTGGAGAAGGAGGTTGTGACCCTCGCAACTGCAGTCCCTCGATCCGGCAGTGCCTGCGTGCCGCCAGCAGTCCCGGCATGTTCTTGCGTTGTCGGATCTCACTGCCACTCTGTCCCAACTGAACTCGCTGACACACTCCCACCCGGAAAACATTTGACGTCCCTCCAAAGATAATACCACCGTACTAAATATTGGTAACCGCTGCTCCTGCCACTCGTGGACAGAGAACACTAGCAAACATAGTGGCGCCAGTAAACACAAGAAGAAAACAAACGCCACTATGCCTATTACATGATGCCAACCTACCAACAGCACCAACACGAGCCACAACATGGCTCTGTACTATTATATAGACCTAGAATAAAATGATATATAAATGTAATATCAACAGGAATACTCGATAATGGCACATATGCCAAAACAAGCTAGACGTGAACTTATGTGATCAAGAAGATATAAACAATTTGCAGCTAATTTTCTCAAAAATTAAAAGGAGCGATTAATTTCGCGTGTGAGATGTTGAGGCAAAATGATTTAAAATATATTTACTGCCCACATCAAGAAGGATAACGCGATACTCACATACTCTCCCAGCAAATTTATCTAACCACTCAAAAGCAGAAGGCCGGCCGAAGTGGCCGTGCGGTTCTAGGCGCTGCAGTCTGGAACCGCGAGACCGCTACGGTCGCAGGTTCAAATCCTGCCTCGGGCATGGATGTGTGTGATATGTTTAGGTTAGTTAGGTTTAACTAGTTCTAAGTTCTAGGGGACTAATGACCTCAGAAGTTGAGTCCCATAGTGCTCAGAGCCATTTGAACCATCAAAAGCAGAATCAATAAAAGTAAATACACACCATTCCCTGACGTTAAATGTAATCCTCACAGGCATATAGTACTAATGTTGCCAAATGATAAGTGTACTTAATCACTCGAAATACAAGGACGCGCCCAGCCGATGCAACTCGTGTAACATTGTGAACAAACCAACGGCAAACACGTGTACACCAGCTGTCAGATTTGAATGCAGTTCCTTCTGCTGTTTTCGACCAGCCAGGACGAAGGACATTCATGATAGTTTCTCTGGCACGCCGAATAGCGGCGGCTTGCAGTTCTGTTCACATAACAATTTAAAATATTTGTTACGGGAGAAATCAGAATCTGCAGAAATGGCGCACACACTGAATGAATTGGAGCACGTGGGAAAACTAGTTAGAAAGTAACTGAAGAACTGTAGGGAGGGATCTTGAGAAAACATTACATTTACAAGTGAGTAAAGTTGCGACAATTCGAGGCAATATTGCGGATTTAAGAACACTGCTGTGTATCAGTTTTATAAGCTACACAGAGACAAAATAATTCTCTTGTGTCAAATAATCATTAATCGTCACTTAATAAAGAGGGAAAGCATATTAACATTTCATTTTGTGTACAGAATAATATCCAGTCAGGCATAGCTTTGGATTTTTACAAGTGGTCCAACATGTTTACTTTTAAAGAGAAGCATGTAATACACAACTCTTATAACTGAGTGCCTGATCCAGATTAGCATTCTGTTTAAAAAAATCGACGCGGCGATTGCACCTCACCTCGCTTCAGGATTTTGAGACAGTGAGGCGCCAATGGTGAAACGTGCTGCTATCTGATGATTCTACGGAGAAAATAACGTCTCGAGATGCGGTACATAACTGTTCCAATATTGTCACAGGCATCATCGGGAGCTTTTCGTTATGGGACTGAGTTCCAAAGGATGCACATTTTGAAACACGCCTTACTGAGGTATTTACGGATGAATTTGTCTATACGATGTCCTACTTCGTGCCACCCATCAGATAATTTCTGTTCATTGAGCGACACGACAAAGCTTAAGGCTTATTCACATCAAACCAAGTTATAATTTTGTACACGCGCATTGTTTACCAGTGACCCACTACTTTGCGTCCACTGCACACGCGAAATTTGCCTTAGCTCTTCCCCAAATAAAAGCACAGCGCCAATTACAGTTTTCTCAGTAGTAGTCAGTATCTTTCCCTAGCTCTCACTGCTTCGTTGCACATCTTAATTTAAATGTTTTCACAGTGTTCTGATACACAAAATACAACCCACCAGCCATGCTGTGACGCCAACAACACTCGTCTCTCTCTCTCGTCCCCAATCTCATCCCCCGACTGCTCAGATGCGGTATCCGAAATTGGATTTCTTACAGTGGTATACAAAAAGACGCATTAGAAAGTTTATGCTCAGATGCAAGTATTTGTAATACGTCAATGCAGTGACGCTTATTACTAATCTGGCCACCTAGCAAGGCTTCGTAAAAGTAGCATTGAGTATTTGCGGCCATATTTGTCTGGCGTAGCGAAGTAAATAATATAAACAAACCTCGCTCACGAATCAGTCTGTCTATTAGCGAAAACCGTATCAAAATCCCTATAATAGTTCCTGGGATTATTATTCAAGTGCATACAGAAGAACGCTGTGGGAGATTTCAATTCATCACAATGTAGCCAATTTTCACGAATATTTGTAAATTGTATACACAAACGTTCCTCGTGAATCAGTCTATCTAATAGAGAAAGTCGTACAAAAATCCCTACAGTAGTTTCTCAGGTTAGCCGTCGCATACACGCAGAAAAACATGGCGGTTCAAAAATGGCTCTGAGCACTATGGGACTCAACTGCTGTGGTCATCAGTCCCCTAGAACTTAGAACTACTTAAACCTAACTAACCTAAGGACATCACACACATCCATGCCCGAGGGAGGATTCGAACCTGCGACCGTAGCAGTCGCACGGTTCCGGACTGCGCGCCTAGAACCGCGAGACCACCGCGGCCGGCAAACATGGCGGGGGACGTAAATTATAGACTACTGTGCGAAACGTAAGAACGAAAGTAAGCTCCGCATGACGTGTCACTGCTATGTGACATAGCTCGATAAAATTTGAAGCGCGCATAGAAAGAACTGGTACAGTATAATGCAGAAAGTAACTGAAAGAAATACACAATCAGACGATCAGAAATGACAGTTTTATTCAAACACAATAATTACACTGATGTCACCCCGATTTATGGTGGTCCCCAGGACATTACAAAAGGCGAGGCATGGTTCTTAATGGGGCACAGTGCGTGTTCTGAAACGAACTCCCACGCTGGCCGCAAGGTAGGTACGTAAGTAGTTCTCGTGCTACGGCGTCCATTGCTCCACCAGCACGGACGTCAGCTGCTGGATGGTCTTTTCTGCATGTGGACGTGCTGCAGTGTGTATAGTGAACGGGTCTCACACGCGATCGTGGGGGAACGAGGCCAGTCCAATCGCCGATTATCCTCTCATTCCGAGACCTCGTCCACATGCGCTATTCCATGCGGTTGCGCACTGTCGTCCGTAAAACTGAAGTAACAGCAAAATGCGCCTCTGAAAGGACGGTGTTGGGGAAGGAGTACAGTGTCGCCATAGCGCTGACCCAGAGTGTAGTGTGTTCAGGGATTTGAAGGTCAGTACTCATGCAACATTACGCTTCCCTGCGTCGTCACTAAACCAGTCTTGTTCTAAAATGTTCCTTGGTGCATTACGTGTTCCCATCTGCCATCGCGTGAGGGTACGTTTCAACATCGTCGAACAAGATCGTTTCGGTGGTCCAGGCTTTATGGTGTGGTGAGATATAATGTTGCAGGAGTGTACTGGCCTCCAAAACTTTGAACACGGTACAGTCACCAGTCGACCTTACTTTGACACTGTGTGCGTCTTTCCTTGGTTGCATTCGGCCCTCGCTTCATTTTTGCGCATGACAACGCTCGACTGCACCAAACTGCGTAGTTGAGGGAGCTCTTGGAACGAGATAATATTCGGCAAATGGACTGGCGTGTCTGTTCCTCCGACTTAAATCCAATGGAGTTTGAGTAGGATGCAGTATGGTGAATTATTGTAGCACAACCACGTGCACTAGCGACCATCCAGCTACTATAAACCGCGCTGGTGGAGAAATTGGATGTCCTGTCACACGAACCCCTAAATAACTTTGTGACCAACATGCGAGGGCGTTGAAAAGCGTGCATTACCGTCCGTTGTGATCAAGCACCCATTCAATAACTCTGTCCCGACTTTCGTAATGTCCAGAGAACATCATGAATAACGGTAACTCAGTGAAATTATTTTCTTGTAAAAAATATGTTATATCTGCTCGTCTCATTGCGTATTTCCTCCGGTTATCCTCTGAATTATAATGTACCGGTTGTTTCTACATATGGTCCAAGTTTCATAGACCACGGTGCCGCCTTCTCTATAGCTGACGATTTAGAGAGCCCATCATTGCCAAGAGATGTCACGCCAAACGCCAATTAATTATGAAACAGATAACAATACATGTGCACTACTGGACATTAAAATTGCTACACCAAGAAGAAATGCAGATGATAAACAGGTATTCATTGGACAAATATATTATACTAGAACTGACATGTGATTACATTTTCACACAATCCTGAGAAATCAGTACCCAGAACAACAACCTCTGGCCATAATAACGGCCTTGATACGCCTGGGCATTGAGTCAAACAGAGCTTGGATGGCGTGTACAGATACAGCTGCCCATGCAGCTTCAACACGATACCACAGTTCATCAAGAGTAGTGACTGACGTATTGTGACGAGCCAGTTGCTCAGCCACCGTTGATCAGACGTTTTCAATTGGTGAGAGATCTGGAGAATGTGCTGGCCAGGGCAGCAGTCGAACATTTTCTGTATCCAGAAAGGTCCGTACAGGACCTGAAACATGCGGTCGTGCATTATCCTGCTGAAATGTAGGGTTTCGCACCGATCGAATGAAGGGTAGATCCACGGGTCGTGGCTCATCTGAAATGAAACGTCCACTGTTCAAAGTGCCGTCAGTGCGAACAAGAGGTGACCGAGACGTGTAACCAAAGGCACCCCATACCATCACGTCGGGTGATACGCCAGTATGGCGATGACGAATACACGCTTCCAATGTGCGTTCACCGCGATGTCGCCAAACACGGATGCGACCATCATGATGCTGTAAACAGAACCTGGATTCATCAGGAAAAATGACGTTTTCCCATTCGTGCACCCAGGTTCGTCGTCTAGTACACCATCGCAGGCACTCCTTACACGAGGCATCAAACAACGTTTCACCAGGCAACGTCGGTCAATTGCTGTTTGTGTACGTGAAATCGGTTGGAAACTTTCCTCATGTCAGCACGTTGTACGAGGTGTTGCCACCGGCGCCAACCTTGTGTGAATGCTCTGAAAAGCTAATCATTTGCATATCATAGCGTCTTCTTCCTGTCGGTTAAATTTCGCGTCTGTAGCACATCTTCGTGGTGTAGCAGCTTTAATGGCCAGTAGTGTACTATTCACGCATGGTTAGCATAATTATATATTACATACACGAAGCTTCCTGCCGCGCGGTATTAATCGAGCGGTCTAGGGCGCTGCAGTCATGGACTGTGCGGCTGGTCCCGGCGGAGGTTCGAGTCCTCCCTCGGGCATGGGTGTGTGTGCTTGTCCTTAGGATAATTTAGGTTAAGTAGTGTGTAAGATTAGCGACTGATGACCATAACAGTGAAGTCCCATAATATTTCGCACACATTTGAACATTTTTTGAACGAAGCTTCCTCATATATCATTCTACCTATTAGTCAAAACCGTACCAAATTCCTAGAAGAGATTATCCTTCACATACAGACCAAAAAATGAAGCGCGGACTTTAAATAGTAAAAGGAGAAAATTGTTTACATAGCTTGTTAAGACCTACGCCTTTAGAAGCCGTGTTCCTTATTTGTGAAATGTACTGGAGTTGCCTGTTTACAGACTTCATTCTAGTATCAGAAGTAATTACGTTTGTTGGTGAATAGTTCATAAATACTTAGGAAGCTTGTCTGTTTTTGTACACTGCAAATATATGTTTACTGGGTTGCTGAAATGGAGCCTTTACCAACACCTTCAACGACGAGGGTAAAAAAAAATGAAGAGACTCGAACGCATTGGGTCCAGTGTTGTGGCATACCGCCTCGATTTCTCGGAAAATCTTGAGAAGAGTAGCGTCATAGAGCAGCGTTTGTTATACCTAAATGCGTACTGCAAAAAAATAGAAAAAAATAAAAATAAAAAAAAGTTGAAATGGCTCTAAGCACTATGGGAATAAATATTTGAGGTCATAAATCCCCTAGACTTAGAACTACTTAAACCTAACTAACCTAAGGACATCACACACATCCATTCCCAAGGCAGTATTCGAACCTGAGACCGTAGCAGCAGCGCGGTTCCGGACTGCAGCGCCTAGAACAGCTCGGTCACAGCGGCCGGCTGTTCGCTTCTCTTGTTAGTACTGTCTCTAAATATTTATATGATGTCATGTCTCTAAGATGTTCACCACGGATCTCGTTATCGGACACTATCGATTTCTTTCTCTTCGTTATAGGCATTAACTTGTACTTATGCACATCTAAACAGAACTACAATTATATACATCGAGTGGAAATTTTCTACAAGTGTAGAGCTTGAAACTTTTGGCTCGCACTCAGAGTTATTTTTTAAGACCTCTCGAGCCGGAACAGATACGTCTGAATTGTTTTCACAGCTCGCAGCTAGGAAAGCCGCGGTGCGAACCACAAATTCTTGCGGTGCGGACAGTTTAAAACGAACGGTCTGCGGGCCGGCGCGGCTGCATGAAGCGGGAAGCGGCGGGGCGACACTGTAAATCAGGGCGGCGCGGTGTTTACAACCTGGCCGCGGGCGCAGACGCCCCTGAGTTGTGCGTCCTATTAGCAGATTGCGTCGCGGCGGCGGCCCGCCACCGGAGGCGGCCAGACCGAGCCATATGTGACATCTCACACGGCGATGCATCAAAAATTTAATCTGCCAAATGGAAGCGGCAGACATCGCCGCCAGAAATCAACGCTGAGGGCGAGTCTCCGCCGCCCACGTCACGGAGACGGCCTGGCTCCCGGAACAGTGGCGACCGTGCCAGGATCGCAAGCGCCGAGCGACGGCAGCAGGCAGCTAGCGGAACCGCTGAAGCCGAATAAAAACGGTTTTAAAATATCGAGGCGCGTCCTTTATACCACCCATCAAAGTCACTTGCCTGTAAAACACTGCATTTGTGTACAACAGATGTTTGAAGGCTGCCAAATCTAAAAATACAATAGCACAAGTCGTTGAGTAAACAATACCATCGAAATGTTACTTTCTCTCCTTGATATCATCATCATCATCGTCTTGGACAGTTTCCAGCCACTGGCTGGGTCTGTCGGGAACACAAGCCTCTCCATCGTGTTCTGTCTTTCCACCATTCCCCCTCTTCCACCTTCGTCCAGTTCTCTCCTCTTCTCGTCACACATTCCTTCACTCCCTTCACCCATCTATCTCTTGGTCTTCCCCTGGGCCTCTTCCCCTCCAGTTGCAGATCAAACATCCTCTTTGGAATTCTTCCCTCATCCATTCTCTTCATGTGTCCATACCACTGCAGTCTTGATTTTTCTATCCTGTCCTGTACTGGTTCCTCCTTTAGTCTTTCCCTCACATACACATTTCGCAATCTGTCTCGTCTTGTTATACTCAACCTGCTCCTCTGGAACTTCATTGCACTAGCTTGTATTCTACTTTTGTCGCTTTTGTGCATTACCCATGTCTCACTTCCGTATGCCAATATGGGGACAAAGTAGGTTCGGTATATAATTCCCTTGGATTTCTGTGGCACCTCCTTGCTCCAAATAAGCCCCCTAATGCATTTGAAGAACTGCCCTGCTTTTCTGCACCTTTCATTTATTTCCATTGCGTTTCCCCCCTTACTTTCAATCATGCTTCCCAGGTACTTGAAGTTCTCTACCACTTGTAGTTTTTCCCCTCCACAAGTTATATCCACATTTGGCCTATTCTTCTTCCTTGTTGTGACAATTATTTCACTTTTCTTTGCAGAGAAATGCATTCCATATTGTGCTGCCATTGCCTCCCATACATCTAACTGCTCTTGCACCTCCTTCTCGCAATTTCCCCATAACATCAGGTCATCGGCAAAAAGCACTGCTTTCATTTTATGATCTCCAATTGCATCTGATACTTGCTGTAGGATTCCATCCATAACAATAATAAACAATAAAGGCGAAAGTGCACTTCCCTGTCGCAGCCCATTTTCCAGCTTGAACCATGCAGTACGTTCCCTCCCCACTTTCACACAACTCTCACTTCCCTCATACATTTTTCTGACTTTTCGTGTTATCTCTTCATCTATCCCTTTTGCGTTCAGCACATCCCAGAGCTTGTCCCTATAGATACTGTCATACGCCTTCTCAATATCTAAAAAGGCCATGATTAAGTCCTTCCCGTACTCATAGTGCCTTTCCTGCAGTTGCCTTACCGCAAATATGAGGTCCGTTGTTGATCTTCCCGGTCTGAAACCATACTGCTCCTCTTGCAGTCTACTTTCAATACTGCTTCTTATTCTCTTCTCCAGGATCTTTTCATAGATTTTTCCACAGTGGCATAGCAGGGTGATTCCTCTGTATTTCTCACAACTCCTTTTATCCCCTTTCTTGAAGATCGGGACTATAATTCCTTTCTTCCAATCCTCAGGAATTCTGTTCTCCTTCCACACCACCCTCAGCACTCTGTATAGCCACTGGGTTCCTACTTCTCCTGCTGCTCGTATCATATCCACTGTTACTTCGTCCCAACCTGGTGCCTTGTCCCCTTTCATCCTTTCATCTCCTTGATATCCTCTTTTTATATTGATTTAATATGCAATGAGACGTTGTGGGGTTCGGCAGCAGTCGTAAAACCCGCCTGCAATTCTACTGTACTCATAAAAAAAGGAAAACTCTCACAACAATTTCACGCCATCAAAAAAATTATTGATTTCTTTGCTCGGTTCATAATCATACATGAAGAATATCACAATCAATCCTTTCCAGTGAATTGTTCTCAGTGGGGACACGTGTATCGCAAATGATCGCCATCACATTGAAAGTACATATTAAAATAAACAAATGTGACTGAACATATTTATAAGACTTTCAGTAAGAAAGGGTCATCTAATCAGAGTCATGAAATTGAGCAGAACAAGTTAAATGAATCACTATTAATTAATCTAGTTTATTTTGTTGATGTAGAGTATGCAACGTCATCTGAGGCCAATGATACTCATTAAAAAATAGAAGTCGTGTGAGAATGGTATAATAAGAAAAATCTACCTTAACTGTCCATGAAATAAGGAAGAAGAGGCACACAGCAATCAGTCACAATTAACGTTAAAAATCTAGCTTTCGGCTGCGAAAAGCCAGCTTCAGTGCTAAAATACAAGGAAAATTACGGGGTTGAAGCTAACTTACGTTACATAGAACAGTCTGTAAGCACCATGTTATCCCAGAATGATACTGGCAGAAGTAAAGATGTGAGGACGGAGCGTGAGTCGTGCATGGGTAGCTCAGTTGGTAGAGCACTTGCCCGCGAAAGGCAAAGGTCCACTGTTCGAGTCTCGGTCCGGCACATAGTTTGAATCTGCCAGGAAGTTTCAGTTTGACCATGTTATCCAATAGCAGCAGTTCATCCTGTCAACATACCGTTTGAGTGAAAATACAACAAACTCACGGCAATACGTGTCATCATATGATCTTACTGGTGTATAGACAGAAGGAAACTGAGGCGGTTGTTTACGGCAAGTACGACACCCATCAGTTTACGTCACAAATTGCAAGCAACTCCCTCTATGTTATAAATTGAACAACATAGTTTTGTTTCAATACAGTAGTTTAAAAATCTGACGAATCTCAATTTTGTATGTAACTGTATTTTAATCAAGACATTTTCAACAAAATCTTTTTAATCTTTTAATTTTTATGGCTAAAATGATGTAATAATTTTGTATAAGATAGTTTTATGAACCTATTAACGATCCTTTGCATAGGTTTTGATGGATAGCTTCACCACCGATACACGAGCAAGCACGTTGTAAACTGGCATTTCTCGAATATTTCAAAGTGATATGCAAATAGGCTTGTTGATTTTAGATATTATAAAAAAGAAGTTTTTTAAATTACTGTATTGAAACAAAACTCTCGTGGTTAATTCGTAACATAGAGAACATTACTTGTGCTACATGCCATAATCTAAGGCTGTTGTACTTGTCGTAAACAACCGCCTTAGTTTCCTTCTATTTGTACACCAGTAAGCTCATATGATGACATGTACTACCGACTTTGTGGTATTTTAACTCAAATGGAATGTTGAGCAGAATGGATTGCTGCTATTGGATAACATTGTGTTTACATACTGTTCTGTGTAAAGTAAATTAATTTTGATTCTGTAATTTTTGTCGCATTTCAGCACTGAAGATGACAATTTATAGCCGAAGTCTGGATATGCAAAAGTAACAAAAAGTAATGGGAATTGGGCTGATTGCCGTGTGCCCTTCTTTCCTTGTAGTCTACGGTCGCTATGCACAACGGTTCTTTATTGAGCCAACGTTAGTTATCCATAAAATGCTAAAAGAGGGTTAAATTTGGATGTGCGACAACGTTAAACTGATTATTAACAAAGGTTCTTTACAAAGAAGATATATTTATCAAATCAGACTATGGATTATACCGCAGTTATTTGTGGGCAATTGAAACCAGTAACAAGGAAGACTGCCAGCACACATGCAGGTGGCGTTTCGATAGGTCTGAGCAGCTCACAAGGGAAACGGTTGACTACTAAATCCAGCTCTGAATTAACTAAAACACAGCACAAGTTACCATTTAGAGGACACGCTAGCTGCGAGTTGCCCAGAGGTAAAAGGACTGCGCTCCTGAGAATCTGTGACACCTACTCAAACAGTAAGCCCATCCAAGGCTGCAGACCAGCATCTCGGAGACCGGAAATCGGACATCACGAGCTAAAAATAGAGGTGGGCGGCTGCTGCAGCTCCCAGAATACGGAAAGTTCTCACGCTGTGCAAGAACAAAATGGCGGAGTCGTGTACATCGGTGCCCTGCAGTGGGAGCAGATTCGTCATGTTAGCGAGCACTTCTGGGACTCAACGTAACTTTCCTGTCAGCAAACAAGGACGGTCAGAGGCATCCCGTCCGTTCTTAGGCCCTTGATAAGCTTAGGGAAACAGCCCTGTGTACTAAAACGACCAGCACCCCCAGGCACGATGCTGACTCGCCAGAGCTGTATCACACAATAGGAAATATTGTAACTTGACTCCTGCAAGCACTACATGTGTCCCTTCTCCCAGCATACTTAAGAAAACAGATAGAATAAAGCTCTAATGAGGTTCTATTTGGCAGGAAAGCTAAACATACGGAATAATATACGATGGTTGTCCAGAAAGTAAGTTCCGATCGGTCGCGAAATGGAAACCACAGTGAAAACCAGAAACATTTTGTTTGCAACAGTTAGGTGCACCTTCCGGCTACTTCTCTACATAGTATCCGCTCCAGCTTCGAGTGTTGTCGTAGCGTTGTATCAACTTTCCAATATCCTAGTCATAGAAAGCAGCCGCCAGTGCTTTCGGCCAGTTATCTGCACTGGTCTGCAGCTCGTTGTCTGTGGCAAAATTGGTCTTCATAGCCAGCGGTTCTTGTGAGCAGAGATGAGACTCAGGGGGAGCCAATTAATGACTGTATTGTGGGTGATCAAACACTTCTCGTCGGAAACGCTGCAGGAGCGTCTTCATTGCCCCTGCAGTGTGCGGCCGAGAATTGGCATGAAGAAGGAACTGCTCGACAGTTGTGTTATGTGGGCTGCATGACACAGGCGAAATCTCTAACCAGGCCCTCATACTTGGCGGGAGATGCTATTCCCTACGCATCTTTACGTGCTCACTGTTCACTCAAAACTGAAAAGAGCGACGTGACACGATCGACGGGCATACTAGAGACACTGCCCAACACATCTGTCCTAAGCTTTACGGATTTTGGATATTCCCAGTGGTTTCCATTTCGCGACCGATCGGAACTTACTTACTGGACAACCTTCGTATGTTAAGACGTGTTATATTTAGAGACTCACACTGTTGATTAATATTTTCATCATCTCGGGGGGGGGGGGGGGGGAGCATTGACCTCAAGATCTTCTTTTATGCTACCTGGTGTCTGCTACCGTGTCTACAATTGATGGCACAGGTTTCAAGGGCATATATACTTACTGGTCAAAAACGCACTTATAGAGGTTTCTTTTCACTCTTTAACTAATTTCATGGTGAAAGTGAGCTCCGTTCTGGATTCTATTAGTGATTCCCAAAGAACACTTGGTGTCTCCAATTATGATATCATCCAGGTATCTGTTTCTGTTCATCCAGGGACGCTGTTCACATGAAATCCTCTTCTGATGAATAACATCACAACTATCTTTGTGTGACTGATTTTTAGAGCAAACTGGTTCGAATGGCTGTACCACATGTGTCATTTCTGTGGCACCTCTTTTTCTGTTTCCCCACATTACCACATCATCTGTAAAACCACATGCCTATAATTCATTATAAGCTTTTTGTTATATCCTCATCACTACATCATCCATCACAGTGGCAAACATGAGCAGTGACAATGCCCTGTTCTGTAGTACTGCTTTGTTTGCGGTAAACCTTTCAGAAAAACCATCTACTTTTTGGATGCAGCTCTGGGAGTGGTTGTAAAACATTTTTACTTAATTGCTAAGAGACTCTACTAATATATTCCACCTTACCAGACGTCCATAATTTGTATGTTGGCAAGCCATCATAGGTGTTTCCTGAATGTATAAAAGCAAGAATATCATGTTTTACTTTTCCCCAGTATTCTTCCACTATCATTTTAATGCCAAAAATAAGGTCTCTAGGTGTCCTGTTGACTCAAAAGTCAGACTTTTCTCTCTCAAGCTGTAGTTCAAGTTTTCAGTAGTTGCTACATTGAAGTATTATCTTTGAATTAGCCTTAAAACGCCAAAAAGTTTTATCATACTTTAAGGCTGTCATTGGTATAAACCAGCGTTCATACAATAGACGAGACAACAAACCATATGAAAAATAGAAGGAAGAAAGCAAAAATTTTAAATTCTGTGTCACCAAATCGGTTCAGAAAGAAAACTAAAAAATGTTGTCATCACAGATGGTCTTCCGCAAGTGTGAATCACATAGCATCCAGAACAACAGCTGTTGAAAAGCAACTAAAATTGCTAAAACTCAGTGAAGTCCTAAGACACAAAGCAATCCCTGCCAAGTTCAAATTCATTATCATAGAGAACTAGACTTATCGGCCTATTTGCCAGAGAATCGTCCACGCCATCTTTTAAAGGATGTCCAACGTTTCATTTTCCTCTGGGATTATATTGCAATGCAGTTTTAGTTATTCTATTGATTTCCATTTGCACAACTGATACCTCCGATTTCATTTATTTATTTTTATAGCATATGCAGCAGACTGCACATTTAATTCATTTTTAATGTCTTTATACTTCTTATAATCAAGGATCGAATAGCCCACTGCATAGGGGAAAAACCTCGTTTCGAGATTAAAACTGCGTGCCGGACAGAGACTTTAATTTTGGGCCTTTGCCTTTCGCGGGCAAGTGCTCTACCGACTGAGCTATCCAAGCACGGCTCACGACCAGCCCTCATACATTTTTATTCTTCCAGGAAGGTTCAAATCAACGCACACTCCGGTGCAGAGTGAAAATTCATTCTGGGCACCTCACTTCAGTTTCTATCACTTGATCAGGTGTTAGAGTCCAACATTTTTCATCCGAGAAGTAACGCAAACGGCAAGTTCCATACGAAATTCTCAAATGAATCGAAGTTGGCAAATAGCACTAGATACGGCCATCTGCAAAAGAGTCTAATATAAATTGAATAACTAATGTCCCACACCACTCGCATCTGTCTAGATCCACATCTGCCTGTCTACTCGACAAGCCAGTTTCTGTATTTAACCTCTCCGTGACACACAACGCTTATCTTGAGGCTTCTGCCACTGGAGTTTCTTGAGTATCTCTGTAACATTCTCATCCCGAAAAAAGATCCTGTTATAAAACTGGTCAATCTTCAGTGCATCTACTCTGTCTCTTCTACTAACTCCGTAATGGTCCCAGATTTCTAGTATCGGTGTCCCAAAGGTTTTCTAAGGCATTACTTTCGTGGATGAATTACATCGTATATATTATTTCTCAACAGTGTGTTTTTGTCGATACGCCATACCTGCCGTATTACTTCAAAAAAATGGTTCAAATGGCTCTGAGCACTATGGGACTCAACTGCTGAGGTCATAAGTCCCCTAGAACTTAGAACTACTTAAACCTAACTAACCTAAGGACAACACACACATCCATGCCCGAGGCAGGATTCGAACCTGCGACCGTAGCGGTCGCGCGGTTCCAGACTGTAGCGCCAGAACCGCTCGGCCACCAGCGGCCGGCTGCCGTATTACTTAATCCAAATTTTGACAGAGGCCTCATTTTCAAGATATCGTCCATCGCTGCTGTCCAAAAACACACATATGGTTTTAGGTTATTGTTTTCGTTAAAACAGTTTCTTTTGAAAACATTTTTTATAAAAATAACGCGGAATATTAAGGAAAGGCAAACCTACGTTTCTAGCATTTGTAGACTTAGAGAAAGCTTTTGACAATGTTGACTGGAATGCTCTCTTTCGAATTCTGAAGGTGGCAGGGGTAAAATACAGGGAATGAAAGGCTGTTTACAATTTGTACAGAAACTAGATGGCAATTATATGAATTTGGAGGGCATGTAAGGGAAGCAGTGGTCGGGAAGGGTTGTAGCTTATCACCTACGGTATTCAATTTGTATACTGAGTAGGCAGGAAAGGAAAGAAAATAAAAAATTGCACTAGGAACTAAAATCCATGGAGTAGAAATAAAAATTGTGAGCTTTGCTTATATTTTAATTCTGTCAGCGACAGCAAAGGGCCGGCCGCGATGGTCTAGCGGTTCTAGGCGCTCAGTCCGGAACCGCGCGACTGCATAAAAGGGAAGCAGTGGTAGGAAGGGAGTGAGACAGAGTTGTAGCCTATCCCCGATGTTATCCATTGTGTATATTGAGCAAGCAGTAAAGGAAACAAAAGGAAAATTCGGAGTAGGAATTAAAATATATGGAGAAGAAATGAAAACTTTGAGGTTCGCCGATGACGTTGTAATTCTGTCAGAGACAGCAAAGGACCTGGAAGAGCAGCTGAACGGAATGGACAGTATCTTGAAAGGAGGACATAAGATGAACATCAAAAAAAGCAAAACAAGGATAATAGAATGTAGACGAATTAAATCGGGTAATGCTGAGGGAATTAGATCATGAAATGAGACACTTAAAGTAGTAAAGGAGTTTTGCTGTTTGGGGAGCAAAATAACTGATGATTGTCGAAGTAGAGAGGATATAAAATGTAGACTGGCAATGTCAAGGAAAGCGTTTCTGAAGAAGAGAAATTTGTTAACGTCGAGTATAGATTTAAGTGACAGGAAGTCGTTTCTGAAACTATTTGTATGCAGTGTAGCCGTGTATGGAATTGAAACGTGGACGATAAATAGTTTAGACAAAAAGAGAATAGAAGTTTCGAAATGTGGTGCTACAGAAGAATGCTGAAGATTAGATGGGTAGATCACATAACTAATGACGAGGTATTGAATAGAATTGGGGAGAAGAGGAGTTTGTGGCACAACTTGACCAGAAGAAGGGATCGGTTGGTAGGACATATTCTGAGGCATCAAGGGATCACCAGTTTAACATTGGAGGGCACCGTGGAGGGTAAAAATCGTAGAGGGAGACCAAGAGATGAATACACTAAACACATTCAGAAGGATGTAGGTTGCAGTAGGTACGGGGAGATGAAGAAGCTTGCACAGGATAAAGTAGCATGGAGCCAGTCTCTGGACTGAAGACCACAACAACAACAACGCGGAAGACGCCATCTATTGACAGCCTGTTTAACTAACATGTACGACAGTTGTTGCAGTTATTTACATGCAGGTGATTACCGGCACACACGTCTATGTAATGAATTTAGAAAGCGCTCAATATTGACAATCTAATTTTACTATTATGTCTAACAGCGATCGCACTGAAATTACCTCTCAGCTGAAACCATATGAAAGCTCTGAGTATAGAGCCGAATTAGTCTGTAGAGTTTACATTTGAAGTTGGAAGCGTTATTACATAATCTTTGAAGAAACATATACAAGGCGTAGTTATCGTTTATGTACGTATTATTGAATTTCAAAAGAGAGGTTTCTCTCATACACACATTCTTCTCATTCTGTCAAATGAAGGTAACTTACATTTAGTTCAAGATATAGAATCTTTAATTTGCACAGAAATTCCAAATAAAGAAACAGACCCTGAACTTTTTGAAGTTATTCGGGAATGCGTGGTACACCGACCCCGAGGTACTATCAATCCAAACAGTCTACGCACGCAAGAACAAAAATGTATTAGCGAGAAAGTAGTTTAACTGTTAATCGCTACCACATATACAAACGACACGATAACAGCGTTACAATAACAATTCGATCATTTATCTCTGATAGTCAGTGGACTGTACCATACTGCAGATTTCTCAGTAGAAGATACCGCTTTCTCATCAACCTTCTTCAATGAAATCTGATAAATATTTCTATAAATACTTTTATAAGAGACATGACTGTGTGGCATTACGATTGCGCTCAGATTATGAATGTCAACAACAGCTCGACGAAATGGACATTTACTTCAACTGCCTTTATGTCAGTGCAATAGGACTAGACCTATTTCACGAACACCGAGTTTTCCACCGACCTCATGCGATCGAGAGACTGCGTCAGCACTTACCAGGAGGAACACATTGTGTACTTCCAGGCGGCATACGAAGTTGCTCCTATCGTCCATAGGGACTAGAAACTCATGGTTTTTTTTTAAATATTGTGCACTGATAACGTAATCGCCGGCGAGTACCTTTAGCACGAAATTCCAGGACATCTTGTATGGTCAAAAGAAAATTGATTCTTGACAAGAAAAACATCAAGTCCTTTGGGTGCCTCTACACTGTCAATCCAGCCGACATGGAAAGATATTACCAGTGACTACTACCTCTGCACGACAAAGTACTGTAGTGGAGTACTATGGAACTCATTTCAACTGGCTGCAGAAAAACTACACGAATGATTAAGTGGTGCGGAACGGAAAGAATGCTTGTAAGGGGCTACCAGACACCAAATGCCACCGAAATGGAGATGGATTTTCGCCATCATCTGCCTATCCTGTTCTCCTGCAAATATACCTGAGCTGACATTTCAGGACGCACTTTCAGAAGTTTTTCAGAGACATCACACGCCACTTGAAGCCTAAAACCTCACACTGTTAGAGCTGGAAAATATCTTTAAGTACCTTGGCATATCTTACCAACAATTCTACCTTCCGAACCCTGTTGTGATTGTCGCACAATACAGAACAGGCGTTTACAAACTAGAAGAAGAATGTACGAACAGCAAGTCAGCCTACGAACAGCTAAACGAACAACAGAAGGCAGTACCTGAGTCTTACATTCAGTAAGAAATAAGATTCCGAATTGTTATTTCACTGACCTACCGGGAGCCTCCGATAGAACATTTGTGAACTTCGTGTCACGCACGGACACACACTGCCGTCAGTCTCCTACTAGGGACACACTCATCTCATTCGATTTTCGAAATACGTGTATCCAACACATCGGTCTATTCGATGCATAACTCTCCATGTCGCTGATCTCAAAGTTTGGTTCCCAAAGATGTGCTAGGCGTTGTCTATTGACTTTTAAGGGACATCGTGACAAATAATCTCCTTAATGGAGGCAAAATCATTCTGTCTGGTGGAGATTTCACTTATTACCTTCCCCCCCCCCCTTTGGACATGCCAGTACAACAGCCACTGTCGAAACTACAGTTAAATTTTCACCCTTATGGTCTCGTTGTTGTCATTTTATTAATAAATCCTTGCGTTTACTTATCTCTGTATGACTATATGATCTCTCGCTGACTGGTCAGTGTAGAATACTAATTGTTCGCACAAGTCAAAGAGTTTAATTAATATTATTCCAATGAACGTATTTGCCGAGCGGGGTAGTAGTCAGTGGTAATACTCTACTCGCATTCGGGAGGGCGATGGTTCAAACCCGCGTCCGGATATCCTATTTAGGTTTTTAGGTTTTCCTAAAATTTTCTTAAGGCAAATGCCGGGATGGTTCCTTCTAAAGGCCTCGACTACTTATTTTCTCCGTCCTTCCATAATGCGAGCCTGAGCTCTGTCAATAATGACCTCGTTGTCGATGGGACTTTGAAACTCTCCTCCTCCTCCTCCTTCTCCAGCGAATCTAAGCCTGCCATCAGCTTTTCCTACAACCAATTAGTCGCTCCGGACTCTTACCCCTAATTATCCTGCGGTTGTTACTGTTCCAGTGATTTACTAATAATAGTATAATTGAAGAGTAATAGATGTATTGGCCTAGTTATATCCAACGTGTTACATGCATTTACGTTCAGTATCAGTTGCAAGCCCCTGCACCACACATCAATCTTTCGCAGGACTTCCTGCATTTCGGTATAGATCTCTAGCGTTGCAACCGTCGTACTGTTAATATCATCGTCCGCGAACAACCTGGCGTATCTTCCGATAGCAACGACCATATAACACTCCCTTACGGTACTCCTGAATTTTTTTTTCCATATGTCAATTCGGTCTAACAAGATCGACCTGCAGAGTTCTACATGCAAGGGATAAAATCAGTGTGGCAGGGTCAAACAGTGTATCATTAATACTATATTCGAACACTACAGAAGTCCACATAATAAAGCTGCAATTTATCGCACCCAAAAGAAATTCTGTCCGAGGCATAATACAAGGCGATAACAAAATGTGTTCCCAGTCTAGTGAAAGACTTTCGATTGACTGTATTTCGACGGCTAGCCTGCAGAATTCGAGAGTATATCCAGCAGCTTCTCACTTGGTCTCACGAAGCTAAGTGGACCTCGTTCCAGATCTTTCTGACACAGAACGATACAAGCTGGCCATCGGGAACAGAGACCAGAATCTCTGTATTAGCAGCTACCAACACTACTCATTGTATCCCTTTACTTTCTTTCCTTAATTGTGTTCTTCGCCACGCGGTTACCATTTCTCTGCCGTCCGCATTGCTTTCCTCGGCTGTTGATTCTTCTCTATATCTTCCCTACACTTTATTTTTGTTTTCCTCCTCTCAAAAGAGCTTCCTCTCTTTACTGCTGGGGCCTGTCCACGCCACTACTCATAATTCACAAAAGCAACCTGTTCTTATTTAAAATTAAATAAATATGTCAATAGTTAAATAAATAAAACAATTAATAGAATAAATGATTTTCTATCTAGTTGGGATTACAACAACAGTTTTTCTTGATAAACATTTATTTTTAAATGAAATCAAACACGAAATTTCCTACTTTACTTCTGAGTTCAAACCAATCAGATTGGTTTCCAATGTGCTTATGATTTAAGATTCAAGGATGATCTGATGCAGTGTGTGTTTCTAACACTTTTTCGTGAAGATTCATTCCTACTTTCCTCAGAACTGTATTTCTTTTTTTTCGATTCGTTAACTAATTCCTACGTTTGAAAACACTATGTGTAACACATTTGCGTATATGTTTTTGTGGTTCGCATACACTCTTCGAGTACACGTTAACTATGGAAATTACAAAATCGTTTTGGCCGTTTGCGCTTTGTTTGTTGACAATATATGATATAAATTTACCGTTAACCTCATCAATGAGCTGGCTTTTTATTCCGATGAGTAAGCTTCTGAGTTTACTACAATTTTCAGACAGAAATCGTTTTCTGCACTGCCTGTGGTAACTGTAATGATCCTCCTTTTTGCCCATTTCAACATCTCCTTTATTTTTTGATAAACTTGAACCTGTAGTTCAATGCGTTTTGTAAATCACCTACGTTACAAATCCTACTTTCACATCACCCGACTGCAAAAAATCTTTCGTTGTTGACCACTATATTACTGACTACCTTTTACCGCACTGTCTTGAGATATGATGTATGTGTTTGTCTGCTTATTATACAAGTATGAGAAGAGGTCTAAAGTTAAGGGTGGAATAGTTAAAAACTTTAAGGTTCGCAGATGACGCTGTAATGCCGTCAGAAACTGCAAATAACTTGGCGTATGAGTTGAACAGACAGGAAGTCTTGACAGGAGGTTATGAGGTGAACACCAAAAAATGTAAAACAAGGACAACGGCGTAATGTCGATATAAATCAGGTGAAACCTTGGGGAACTAGATCAGGAAACGTGACGCAAAAAGTGTTTTGATTCTTTCATAGCAAAACAACTGTCGATGGCAGATGCTGAGACAGTTTAAACAGTCGACTGACAATAGCAAGATTTTTTTTAAAAAAAAACAGTACTATGTATACGCCAAATACAAATTTAAGTGCTAGGCGGGTGTTTTCTGAAAGTATTTGTCTGCAGTGTGTCATCGTATATGTAATGCGAACTTCTTTTACAAAACAGTGCCTATATACAGGGTGTTTCAAAAATGACCGGTATATTTGAAACGGCAATAAAAACTAAACGAGCAGCGATAGAAATACACCGTTTGTTGCAATATGCTTGGGACAACAGTACATTTTCAGGCAGACAAACTTTCGAAATTACAGTAGTTACAATTTTCAACAACAGATGGCGCTGCATGTGATGTGCAAGATATAGAAGACAACGCAGTCTGTGGGTGCGCCATTCTGTACGTCGTCTTTCTGCTGTAAGCGTGTGCTGTTCACAACGTGCAAGTGTGCTGTAGACAACATGGTTTATTCCTTAGAACAGAGGATTTTTCTGGTGATGGAATTCCACCGCCTAGAACACAGTGTTGTTGCAACAAGACGAAGTTTTCAATGGAGGTTTAATGTAACCAAAGGACAGAAAAGCGATACAATAAAGGATCTGTTTGAAAAATTTCAACGGACTGGGAACGTGACGGATGAACGTGCTGGAAAGGTAGGGCGACCGCGTACGGCAACCACAGAGGGCAACGCGCAGCTAGTGCAGCAGATGATCCAACAGCGGCCTCGGGTTTCCGTTCGCCGTGTTGCAGCTGCGGTCCAAATGACGCCAACGTCCACGTATCGTCTCATGCGCCAGAGTTTACACCTCTATCCATACAAAATTCAAACGCGGCAACCCCTCAGCGCCGCTACCATTGCTGCACGAGAGACATTCGCTAACGATATAGTGCACAGGACTGATGACGGCGACATGCATGTGGGCAGCATTTGGTTTACTGACGAAGCTTATTTTTACCTGGATGGCTTCGTCAATAAACAGAACTGGCGCATATGGGGAACCGAAAAGCCCCATGTTGCAGTCCCATCGTCCCTGCATCCTCAAAAAGTACTGGTCTGGGCCGCCATTTCTTCCAAAGGAATCATTGGCCCATTTTTCAGATCCGAAACGATTACTGCATCACGCTATCTGGACATTCTTCGTGAATTTGTGGCGGTACAAACTGCCTTGGACGACACTGCGAACACCTCGTGGTTTATGCAAGATGGTGCCCGGCCACATCGCACGGCCGACGTCTTTAATTTCCTGAATGAATATTTCGATGATCGTGTGATTGCTTTGGGCTATCCGAAACATACAGGAGGCGGCGTGGATTGGCCTCCCTATTCGCCAGACATGAACCCCTGTGACTTCTTTCTGTGGGGACACTTGAAAGACCAGGTGTACCGCCAGAATCCAGAAACAATTGAACAGCTGAAACAGTACGTCTCATCTGCATGTGAAGCCATTCCGCCAGACACGTTGTCAAAGGTTTCGGGTAATTTCATTCAGAGACTACGCCATATTATTGCTACGCAAGGTGGATATGTGGAAAATATCGTACTATAGAGTTTCTCAGACCGCAGCGCCATCTGTTGTTGAAAATTGTAACTACTGTAATTTCGAAAGTTTGTCTGCCTGAAAATGTACTGTTGTCCCAAGCATATTGCAACAAACGGTGTATTTCTATCGCTGCTCGTTTAGTTTTTATTGCCGTTTCAAATATACCGGTCATTTTTGAAACACCCTGTATATATATATATATATATATATATATATATATATATATATATATATATCACTCCGTCTTCAGGCCACAAGTGGCCCATTGGGACCATCCACCCACCGTGTCATCCTCAGATGAGGATAGGAGGACAGGAGAGGCGTGTGGTCAGCACACCGCTCTCCCGCTCGTTATGACGTAGCTCCTCAATTGGCATCACGAGGCTGACCTAAACAGTGCCTTAACCAACATAAAATCGGAATATGAAGATCCATCAGATCTGAATAATTAATCAACACTGTGAAATAAAACGCGTATCAGTACTAATGGCTGTCAGTATTTAATTATCATGATTTACAATTTTATTCGGAATTGCATGGCTTATATAAGTACGAAGCCATTTGCGAGCGCATTGGGATGAGCTGCTAGTGTTTGGGTGCGCGACAAGGCCACAAAGCCGGACAGGGAGACCAACCTTGTGGGAAATATCAGGAGCACGCGCCGGCAGTCGCACAGGTCGGTGCCTCTCTGATGACCCGACTTTTCTTTCAGACACCTCAGCTGGACGCCGGGTACCCCAGATGCAACGTAGATACGATTTCCCAAGGCAGTGACTGTTTTTGCGACTTGAAGATTGAAAGATAAGAAATGCTGTGTTTAACAAGGTCCAGGAAAGGCACTATTGTGACAAAAAAAGAAAACTCTGTTCTTTGGAATGCACAAGTAGCCACAGTCAATCTCTAGACAATGGAGTGAGAGTCCGCAATTGGGACACCTGTGTTGGTGTGGGATGACGGCGAACGTTTGGTCTTTCTTTATGGCTTTCGATAGGATGAAGTAAAAACGTGGGTAAACTGAATTGTTTAAGAAGATCTAAAATAAGTATTTTAACGTAATTTCTCATAAAACATGCACTCATATATTTTTACGATGCTGCATCCCTTGCTAAGTCCTGCTCGTGCTTTAAATTTATCTATGGTGTTGTACCTTTTGATGTACAGAATCCAGTACGCTGTGTGTTCTTAAAATTAATGGAGATCATGTCCAGTCAGTCAATAACCCTTCTCAGCATGTTAATTACTGATTCCTCACTTGCTGTATGCCTATTTGGATTATTATAATTACATCATCTGCAAAAAGAACTAATTCTGACAGATGTGTGTGAAATGGAATATCGTTAAACATATAAGAGAAACAACGAATGACCCAGTACTGAATTTTAATTCTTAATGATTACCCCCAGTAATATAAATGTCTCTGGCCTGGGGGTCATAAATAATGACGTACAACTTCCTGCATTCTTTTTGTTTAGTATGACGTGAGCCATCTTTTAGTTGCATCATAAATTCCATTTATGTTCTGTTTTTTCTAAAGAAAAATTGTGATTTACAGAATCAAATGCTTCGGATAAGTAACAAAAATAACTGAATAGCGCTAGTTTGTTATCTGATTCTAGTAGAATCACGACGTGAATATATAGATATCATTATCAGTTGGGCAACACTTCTGATACCTGTTTTGGGACGTACATTACTGTTACCAAGATGGGTCACATTTGTACACTTCACCGTTTCTCTATATTTTAGAATATGATGTCGGCACTCAAACAGGTCACTACTTATTGAAATCACTTCTTTCACTTTTCTTGTAAAAGAGTTCAACCATCAAAAATTTTAATTTTCTTGGGAGGCACTAAGCCTATTACACGACAGCAGCTCTTTAGAATTATATGGGAAATGCCATCAACTCAGTATGAGCTTTTATTTTCGAGTGTATTATGTTCTTCTTTTTTAAAAGAAAAAAAAATAGCCTCTTCACCATTGTCGAGGATGGCATCCATGAAACAAACGCATCTGCAGCGTATCTTAATATAGTGGAGATGTACACCGACCGTGGACCTCACTGATGGCTGGTGCAGTTCACAGTCAGTTTGGATCTCGTATTTGTTGCAAAACTAGAACGTCTTAGCACAACGTTACACAGTCTTCATCTTCGTAGTAAAGTGTTACGGGAGGACACTAATGTTTATCAACTATCCATGCATGAGCTTATTTCATTGAATCGATATAGATGTCACTGGGTTCTCAAATACATCATGTATTTTGTATAAACAATCAACATCAATAAAATACAATCTGAGAAACTCTGTAATTTCTCATATAGTAAATGACGAGTATTAATTTCTTAATTTTGGTTCGAAAAGTTGGTGAAACTACAAGATTACTAAATTTTTGGAAAGTTGTTTTCTCATGAGCCAACAATGTCATAGGAATTTGTGTGTTATTTGAGAATATCCGTGCAAGTGATATCAAGCATACCTCCACCATCAGGGTAATGAATCTTCCCATTTTATCAGTTTGTCTGTTATCACAGATCTAAATCGTCTGCACGATATAGCGTTACACATCTGCAATAAAGTGTTCAACTGTCTCTTGCATTCACAGCTCATTCTCTGGCTCTGCGTCCCTAGTATAGATGTTTAATTAAAGAGTTCCACATAGGGGTTAGTAATATTGATAATAATTCCCTGCATCATTATGTTAATGTATATCATGATATAGTGACTTTTATTTATCAGCTTTTTATTTTTCCCCTGTCCTAAGAACTTTAAATGAAATATTCATGAAATTAATGATGTTTTATGTTTCAATGACGAAGTGAATCACAGTTCGTAGCTCACTGTTATCACTATGGAAATTGCTAAAGGCACAAAAAAAGACTTTTCCAGAAAAAGCGTCAACTACGATAACGAGGTAAAGCGAGGAAGTGAGAAGGTTAGAGTGGCGACCGCGACAGTATTCTGATAACAGCATTAGGAAACCTGGGTACTCAGTTTGAAAAGTGTAGCTTAAATTAATCCATATATGTTTTTATTGTGAGTGGTTTTTTTTTTTAACGCGTTGTAACAGATAACCTCTAATAACACATATGGACAGATGGAAAATGGAAAGGAGCTAAGATCCAACAAGAGGGAAGAGGATTAGACGCCTAATAAAGTTATGCCGCAACGAATGCTAGACGTTACACGCAGCAGAAAATTACACCGCCTTTTGAAGAACTACAGCACTCCGTACGCGTAACCGCTAAGAATTTGAGGTTTCCCCGAAGCCGCAGAAATACTTGAACGCCTGTGCCGTATCTACGGCAGTTCGTCATGTCTACCGGAAATAGTCTCCCCGCCTCGAACGCAAACAAACGGCGGACTGATTTATTAGTCTAACTTGCTGCCGCCGAAAAACAAGTGCGCGCATATTTCCGCACCTTGTTACGATCCGGATAGCGTTCCCAGTCCATAAAACTCCCACGGCGACAAATCGCGGACGACTTTTCCCTCCCTCCCTCCCTCCTCCTCCTCCTCCTCCTCCATCTCCTGCTCTCTTTTTCCCTCAGTTATCGCCCATCCCCCATCCCCTTTTCTCCTCCTCGCCATCCTCATTTTCTCGCGCGGTCTCCGCGTTCGCTTCCGTTCCGAGACGAGAGCGTACGGTGTTCCTTTTTATTTATACGGACCGGGAAGGTGAAATCTTTCTGAAATAGCGGAAGGAACTCAACGTGCTGCTGCGCGCAGGAATGGTAATGCGGTCGAATTCGCGAATTTAATGGCGTCTCTTACTCCGCGAACATAACGGCGAGGAAAAGACGGTGCGTAAATCGTGAATTACCGGCGACGACATCCAGAAGTCGGAGCACAGTCAAGGAGGCTTCACACAGTTGTTGATCACCAGTCTCGCAGCTAGCGTAGAAGAATCGTCCACAAAGAAGTGGTGCAGTCGGCTGCATGCAGGGTGTCCGTAATTAAAGCTTCAGTTTCAAAACCATGTAGGCAGAAAACCACTGCTCACCATGACGTCAAATTTAAATAGTATTGACGTAGTGTGAAACGTCACGGAACAGAAAAAAATTAACGAAAATGTTACCAGTAGGTGGCGCTGTAAGCGCGGAATATGCTGAAAAAAGGCATTTGTAAAAGACAGGTTCATTTGATGTGAAATGTGGCAGAGGGAGGAAAGCAGTTGATGTGACGTTTGTAGATGTAACCTCAGTATTAAGGGGTCAAGTGGTGGTGTGCAAACATACAGCGCAGAGGGATTGCACAAACATTCGACATCCCTGCATTGCTGTCCAAACAAAATAACCCATGTTCAGGACTTCATTCCTGCTGACTTTCCAGCAACACAATAGAATTATCGGACGACATTTTCTACAGCCTGGCCGTCCAGATCACCCGATTTTAATCCATGTGACGTCTGGCTCTGGTACGAGGTAGTGGCAGAAGTAAAGCTGTGAGGACGGGGCGTGAGTCGTGCTTCGGTAGCTCAGATGGTAGAGCACTTGCCCGCGAAAGGCAAGGGTGCCGAGTTCGAGTCTCGGTCCGGCACACAGTTTTAATCTGCCAGGATGTTTTATATTAGAGCGCACTCCGCTGCAGAGTGAAAATCTCATTCTGGAAATATCCCCCTGGCTGTGACTAAGCCATGTCTCCGCAATATCCTTTCTTCCAGGAGTGCTAGTTCTGCATGTTTCGCAGGAGAGCTTCTGTGAAGTTTGGAAGGTAGGAGACGAGTTACTGGCAGAATTGAAGCTGTGAGGACGGGTCATGAGTCGTGCTTGGGTAGCTCAGATGGTAGAGCACTTGCCCGGGAAAGGCAAAGTTCCCCAGCTCGAGTCTCGGTCCGGCACACCGTTTTAATCTGCCAGGAAGTTTCAGGATAATGTTTGTCCACAAACAGTAAGTGTCTCTATTGAATGTGTGTGTGAGGTTGAGGTAGAACTGTGGCCAGCAAGATACCCTGATCTGTACTCAATAATCGGCCGCTGTGACCTAGCGGTTCTAGGCGCTTCAGTCTGGAACCGCGTGACCGCTACGGTCGCAGGTTCGAATCCTGCCTCGGGCATGGATGTGTGTGATCTCCTTAGGTTTGTTAGGTTTAAGTAGTTCTGTGTTCTAGGGGACTAATGACCTCAGATATTAAGTCCCACAGAGCTCAGAGCCATTTGAGCCATTTTGTTGTCCCCAATATATGTCTGGGACCAACTCACACGTCAAGCCCGTTACTGTGCCAGCAGTCAGGATGTCACGGACTCGTTACAACAGTTGTGGGCCAAATTGCCTCAGGAGACGATACAACGGTTTTATGACACCAGCCCCAACAGAATCAGTGGGTGCATCCAGGCCACAGAGCGTCATACCGGCAACTGGACTCGTAATGTCCAGGTCTTTGTAAATCTGACTCGCTATTGTAATCAATAAACACAAACATGCAGCTTTCCACTCAATTGTACACCATCTCATATCTTTCCCTTGTCCAGAAATGATTTTAAAACAAAGTTAGATGCAAATGGGAATATGTAGGAACAAACAGTTTGAGAAGTAATGAAAAACAGAGATGATTATATGAAGTTTAGGAGAGGGGAAGTGTTGAGCTGTGTCTGGTCATTTAGGATTAGGTCTGGACTGTGAGCAAGATGTTTGTTAATTTCCATTGCTTCCAGCAGGTTGAGTTTTATGGCCTTTGTTTGCTAAGTGAAGTACGTAGGACACTTGCTGGTAGTTGTGACCCTCATTCAGTACATGCTCAGCAAATGCGGAGTCAGAGTTCTGCAACCTCTACGTGCGATCATCTTCAGCCAGCCTGGTGGCTATGTCTCTGCCTGACTGACCGATGTAAAATTTTTTGTCACAATCAGAACAGATGATTTTGTATACCCCACAGTTGGCTAATAACTGGATCATATCTTTGCTATTAAAAATATACTGGGCTGTCGTGTTCTTAATGTAGTAGGAAAGCCTATACTTACAGGCTTTCAGTGCTTTGGCTACAATCTGCGATACCTCACCTAGATATGATAGTGTGCACCATTTCTTGCAGACAGTATTCATTAAGTTCTTTTGTTTTATTGAAGTTGTCTATGTATTCCATATAGACTGTAATTTCAGTTGTTAAGGCTTTCTTTTAACTGGTACTTGTATTACTGTCCATGTTTAACACCTCTTGTAGTTGCCTCTTCAAATATTGTTTATATTTTACTTGGTTCATTTATTTAATGCAAACTGTTATGTAGTTGAATATAATGTTCACGTTAAAGTGCAGTACCACCGCACTCTCAAAGATTGCATTTACTGTATGTTCCCTGAAACGCCTCCATTTTCCTGCATTTATTTATTATGCAGTGAACACATGGTGTGTCGTGGGGCGATCACTCTATTTTTAAAATAATTCAAAAGCCACGATCGCTTCAAGTGCCATCATCGGATCTGTGTAGGTATAACATAACAGGATTGAGGGAGGGCTTTCATGAGTTAACTATATACATTACAATTATTACAGAACCACGTACCTGAAACGTGGATTAACATTTATAAAACCATATGGACATCATGGCACATGAGGCAGACCATCTGATAAAATCATTGTCACAACCAATAAAAAATAATAAAAAACTGCTCTCATGATCGTTCTTTCCATAAAATATAACCAGATTAAATTACCACTGTTCGCCTAACACCGGTCGGCATCATCACTGCCCTATTCGCGCAGGCTTATCTGCTGCGATTCCAGCGGTTCCCAACCGGCCGCCAGATAGAACTGTCCAGGCAGCGCACACACAGTCCCACGGTATAACTACTAAAACACAACTTTACTATAGCTGCTTGTCACATACCCATGCAAAGCCCACATATGCGCATATCACTATAATCACTACAAAGTACGTCAATTACAAAGTAAAAGAATCTGAGGCACAGACATTATCCATTTGCGCCTTACAAAACTACAAATTATAATTTACCTTTATTCATATAAGGACATCAGAAATATGCACACAGAAAGCTGTTCATAACACGACTTAGGTACAATGTGATGAGCGATTAAAACCTGTATGCTGGGCTTTACCTGTCTAGGCACTATGGTCTTTGGTATTGTAAGCGCTATAAAAAGAACGTATTATCTTGCTATAAAATCTCTCACCATCTATACATTCGTTATGAGCAAGGTAGGAATCAACTACGAACACCTGTACAGGCACATGGAATTAAGGAATGCCAGGTCAGAAGCAAACCGAAGAGCACAAGAACAGGGGGGAAAATGATATGCGGACCAAGATGCACAGTGACTCCACGTACGCTCCCATCGGCATGGCACTCATTTCGTTGATGGGCCTCACCGAATGGGGAATAATGACAAACCATATTACTATGATACCAAAAACACAAGCGTTCTGGCTTCATACACAAATATGTCTGTAAAATATAAAAATAAATAAAATAAAAAACTTAACGAAGACACGCTTGGCGGGCAATGGTAACCATCGAGTAAAGTTTTATTTATTTATGTTTATCTTACTGATATTACTTAAGTTGCTTACGTATTCTGTAGTTACATTGTAGCCTTGTCAAGTACTAATTTTATTTTATTTTATTAGTTTTGTTTATTAATAGAAGCTGTTATGTAGGCATGCTTTCATATTATGTGTTAAAGTTTTTCCTATCTACTCCATTTTTTTTTTAATTTACTGTTCAATTTTTTACTTCTTCATTGCATTACCACCACACTGTCAAAAATGTTACTTCCTGTATGTTTCTGTTTCAGCCTAAAAGTGTTACTTCTCTTCCAATGTTGTTTGCAAACATTGTATCTTCTTTGGTGACAATACTGTAGGGAAGCAGCCTACTCACGCCGTATAAAATTCACATCAGTCTTTCCATTGTGTGCCAGCCAGTCCGCTGTAACTAGCTCTGACGTCATAAATGTTGTGCAATACTTTAAAAATCAAGTAAATAACCTGAAACGTCTCTAGCATGTCAGGAGTAATACTAAATCAAAATGTGTTGAATATCAGTTCAATAACTTTAACCATTTTCGAAATTTGGACGTTTTTCTGTAAAAATCATTGGCGCAACAGAAAAGAGCTAGACACTTAAAAATTTATATTTAGATTCCTTTTGCATAATAATTTAGTAGAAACAGTATTCTGGATCTCACGAATTAAAATTTTAGTTGAAATTCGTGATTTTCTGGTTTTTATCTTAAAAATTAAGGAAGCAAGATAGATTAAGTAGACGAATAAATAAAGCTAGGATGTTTAAATTTAAGTAGAAGGGAGATCCGCTATAATCATAAAGATGTGAGAAGTTTCAACTGAATAACTATAAAACTAAGCAGTAGCGTATCTCCAAAGGGCAAGTTCAGAGCTCGTCTACTGCGTGTAGTGCAATTAAATTAATTATCTCGCCCAAAATATTTGACTTAGCCACGTCAGACTTTTATTATGATTACTTACCTGTGTGCTGATTGCACATTTAAATTGAGAGCTTCATCGGCCATCAGCAAAGGAAGCAATGATTTATTCGATAACTTAAATTGGTGCATTACTAGCCCAGCGGCTAGTCGGGAGAGCAGATTTGATCAGGCGTTCCCTTAGCCGTCCGCACCGCCGCTTTATATGTAAGAAAGCTGCGTGAGAAGGAAGGAAGGAAGGCCCCAGTTCTCTCCAGACGCTGATTAGCGCACCACCTGTGCCGGGAGTCGCGTCGCGTCGGTATCTCGGTATCGTTGATATAAACAGCCTCGTATGCAGTAATAAGTTACTCGGGATACACGTAACCATGAAATCGTTTTCGAGTAAAGTGTTAATTTTGGGATGACGTTAATGATCTATCTTTAGTTTGCGTATGTCGTATTTTCACGTGCCGCCGCAGGACAGACATTCTACCATTATATCAGTGTGGCGTTTGATGAGCATTATCATCAAATTATGGCGAGCATTCACTTAAACATTTAATTTGAACAGTTATAGTTGCATCAGCGCATTAGACTCTGAACTGCTCTGGTAGTTGGATTGTGTGGATTCTTTTTAGTCTGTGACTTTCAGAATATAGTGAACATTTTGGAGAGAATGGTTTTTGATTATGAATCCCAGACAATCTCCTAATTCCTCAGAGCTATAAGCTGTAGCTATAAATGTATTTCTCAGATGAAGTGGGCACTAGGAACTCGAATTACAGGCTTCACGTTTTGCTAATCACTTTCTGGTTGCCAATATTGTAGTTATAGAGCCATTGTTGAGAACGGCAAACAACAGCATTAAATAAATAATAGGAACATTAACAATTATTCAACCCGCCGCCCCACAATACCCAGTAAATGTCTGAAGATGGCCTTGTAAGCGGAAAACCGGTTAACACAACAAAATTAATATTGTAGAACAAAAGCAAACTTTTTTCTTCGTTAAGGACCCTCCCTGGCGATCAAGGAAGGGGTCGTGGCAAAGTGGGCAGGAGTCGCATGGCCGCCATGCTCCGTTCCCTCCCCCACATGAACCAAGGAAAGTTTAAGGAGCATAGAGGTACACAGAGCATCAATGATTTATTTATTTAGTAGCCGCTGAGCAATCCGGGCACAGTGGTCACCCCAATTGCACGGAGTACCGTAGAACGCCTCCCCTCAGACCCAAATTCTCGACTTACTCGCGGCTTTTCATTAGTTCCCGTAAGAGTTGGAGCGTGGTATGAATCTTCACTGAAGCATTATTGGCCAGTCTCGCAGTAATTATATGACATGTCCGAAAGAACAGACACCACATACGGAATTTCAAATCTTTTCTAATCTTTTATAGCTGATAGCCCCATAAAATAATGAAACGGAAACAATTTATCGCTTACTAATTGTTCGTTGTTCATACTGTAATACTTCAGCATCAAGGATGATGTTTTAATTACTTAATATTTCTTTATTACTAGTTCTTTTCGCCTCCTGTTTTGCAGAGTATCCACACATACTACTGAAGAGATCTACAAAATTATATCTTTGTACGATACGTAGTTTGGGGAAAAAATTAGCTTTTCACTCTATGGATGAATGATCAGAAACTAATAAAATCAACATTATTAGGGTTTGCCTCATCAACCGTAAAGGTTTTACGTGCTTAACGTCAAATATTTAACACATTTATAAAGTAATCAGACGTCTGAAGCAGCGATTCGTATTTTTTAAAGAATCGGTAGGGGGTAGGGGATCGTTATTGGAAAGTACCTTACCTACTAACTGAGACGTGTACTTCTACGTCCCGGCTTACCGTTGTGCTGAACGCTCCCAACCTCTCCTGCAGTTGCTGGAGAAGCTGCCGCCCCCGGTCCATTCGCTAATACGGTCCGCCGGCGATGACTTAGCTTTATTGGCAGAGGGCGCGGATCTGGCGCCAGAATGCGCAGAAGCGCCGACGACGCCGGATATTACCGTAAATCTGGCCACTGCGGGGCGACCATATTGGTCCGTGTTCACGATCACCGACTCCTGCGCGTCAGCTGCTCGTCCGACGTTGCTCACCGGCGGGTAGCGACCCTTTCAGGCGTACCAACTTCCGCTGCAGACGTTGAAACTGTTTGACTTTAGAGGACGTACGCAAATAGGTGACGTTGCATCTCTGACAATAATAGAATTCTGATTCAGAACTAAAAGAAACAGAAATTAATAGCTCTTCTTACAAAGCATAAAGAAATCAATTCCCAAGTATCTGACTGCTAGATTTAAAATATTCTCTAACAACTCCTAAGAACTGTTCCGCAATGCTCCTGTAACTTAACGTGCCCTTAGCGCTAGGATTTCACCCGGAACAAGTCTCGCCCATTCACCCCCCTCCACGCCTATCCATGGTGTAAGGCCCTCCCCTAAACAGCCGCCAGTTCCGCAAACTGGAAGCTACAACAAAGTTGTTATCGTCACGGTCCAACACGTGTTATACTGTGATGAAATTCAGTAACGATAAGAAATTTAAGCTTTTCTGGACAGTAATGTAATATGAATCTGCATTATTAAATAAATAAAAATATTTAAAGAGAATTGAAAGCATCGCCAGCAATAGAAAACAAAAATAACGTGATGTTATTTAAGGGCAATAAGGAGAAATTTTCATTAACTAATTCACTTATTATAATACGTTTATTTGAGGGAAACAGCAGAGCAAACATACAATGCGAAAACAATGGTCTTGAGTCTGTCATGTCGGTAGTAAAGCCACGGATGCACTCGAATAACTCTGTTGTCTAAACTCACCGTTATATAGAAATAAGTGAAGGTTGTTTTGTTTATGTAGGCCCTTATAGTAGCTCACGAAAATTAAAGAATATAAGAATGTCATAAAGTAGAAATGCCTAGTGGAAGCAGTAAGATATCTGTATGTATGACATATTTCGTTAGTATTTGCATGGGTTATGGGGGAATTTTAAGTTGTAAATTCTTCCAATGCCATACCTGCGCATTATAAACGAGGTTACAAAGAATTGTGGCTGTTTCTGTGTGATTAGTGACCTATATGCTGTAGCAAACGTCTCAGGAAAATAATGTGTCGTTATTCTTTGTCCTTTCTGTTTTTAAGCAAAAAATTTATTAATTTCGTAAATGTCATTTTTTAAAAATAATAATGTGATGTTTATGTTTGTCACAGAGCAGTTATGGAGGAAATATATGCTGCGGTGTTTCACGGCTGTAAAACGTCCTTCATGCTGTGCTAGTTCTTCTTTCACCCCTAAAATTTTTCAGCAAAACTATTCAGTGAATAGCACGCAAAATCGGTTTGGATCGATCTAGCAACAGCAAAGTAATTTTGATGCCCTCTGGAAGTATAGTGAACATTGGTGCTTGTTTCACATATACTGTCTGAGTTCTGAAACTTAAGTGTCAAGTATACTGTGGTTCCTCTTTCTCCAAACAAATTATTCTTTGAGGGTAGGTTTATCCTGTTTTAGCTTTGGGTGCTTTTCCTCACATAGAAGTATGTTTCTTCATAGGCTATTCATCTGGATACTGAGTTCTCGTATTTAAGAATTCAGTGCTACATTTTTTCTGTTATGTTTGCTGTGGAAGTACCTGGCACAGCTGAGGCCAATTGTGCACGTTTCTTGTAATGTGTCTTTTAACTACCTGGGAAAATTTAAGACCTAGCAAGATATTAACGTAACATTCACTCCAAGTGCAGCAGAACGCGGTAAGCCACGTGGGTCAGCTGAAACGATGCCCAGGCGCCGAACATAGACCGGGAAAACCGGGGGTGAGTGGGCGGGACTTGTTCCGGGTGAAATCCTAGCGCTAACGATTCCTTGTAACTTACCTCGTCTTCCCGCTGCAACTGTGTGATCAGCAACATGCTAAAAATATTTCAGAAGCAATACTGTGATCCATGCAGAGTGCAATGTATGGTCATAATAATTGCAACAATTATGGCAATATGAGAGAGAGAGAGTGAAATTGAGTTATCAGGAGTGATTTGGTCAACTAGCCTTAAACGGTGTAAAAAAAATGAAATAAACCAATAAAGACTATAATTTACTGTATTCGTAAAATAGATTTTGGTGACAAACTTTACACAGACCTTAGTTATTCCACAATGTCTGTACTCAATAAATACGTCTCTGGCCACAACAAAGATAATAATATTACTCTCAATGTATGCATACACAAATCTGACAAAATCCCTCCAGACAACAACTACGCGTGACAAAAAGGCAAATTACCAAAAATCCTCTGTTAATTTCAAAGTCTCCGGCGCTATTAGCACGATCACGGCAGGCTCCGACCTCTGATTTTGCGCGGCATCTCTCCATCGCATGCTGCGTCCGACCACTTCCGACTTCTCTCAATAAAGACTATAATTTACTGTATTCGTAAAATAGATTTTGGTGGTTCGCTCCATCCTACTCGCGATAATAACATCTCAGAATCAGAGTTTCTGTATACACACACAGCAGAATCACTGATCAACTTTGCCCAGAAGTACTAACGTCCAACTTCCAACGTCGCCGATTGGTTTCTCACTAGTAACGAGGAATCGTACGTAGCTACGTCGATTTCATCTGTAACATATGCGTAACATATTTTTTAGCTTTTTGAACTTCACTTCCCCTAAAAAATATATGAATACAAAAAAACAGATATAAAACTCAAAAATATACAAAGTATACACTAGCGACCAATCACAGGTCAGAGTTTAACTTCTGCTATGTAAAACTGAGATAAACAGCATTGTTTTTCATGCGAGTTTTAATGCAGTGAGTCACCAATGTTTTGTGTTGGCCTTCTCCAGACGTTTTATCTGGCATCTCCCACTATGTTCCTCTAGAAAGGCTTTCTGAAGGGTTGTCATTAAAAGCAGAGATAAGGGGCGGCTTTCGGCGACAGCCTACGCAATGGCTGCGGCGTCTCACTGTGTCCAAAAATGGTTCAAATGGCTCTGAGCACTATGGGACTTAATTTCTGAGGTCATCAGTCCCCTAGAACTTAGAACTACTTAAACCTAACTAACCTAAGGACATCAATGTGTCCACCAGGTGTCCCATTGTGGTTTGCAGCCTCGTGCGGGACGGCGCGGCGTGCCGTTGTAAATTCTCCTTCTCTCAGAACTGCGTCTTGTAGCCCAGGTCGGGGAAATTACTTGCGTGCAATTACTAGTGTCAGTGTTATATTCGCAAAATGCCGGATTATTTATTAAATCTCCGTATTAATAAAATTCGTACCTTTTCACGTAACTATGCTGTGTGACATATCGATTTAACCGGAATTGTTTCAGGAATTCAATGTAAGGTGTGTTATTTGTTAGACACCTTAGGATGCTAACCACTTGTAACTTTAGGACAAGCGCGTTGTGTTGATAATTTTGAATAAAACCAACATTTCTCTTGTTGCTGTAGTAAATTTTCTTTTTTTTTTTTTTTTTGCCAAAATACTGCGTAACTTACACAGTGTCACCTCACTAAAATATGGTGCAGACAAAATCTTGAAACAGTGATTTATTGAGTTTATTATGTGAACAACTCAGGAAAATTAACGTCAGCAGCTTAGAAAAGAAGCACATCGTCCGTACAGAAAAAAAGTGTAATTTCTTTATTAATATTGTTCCAGAATCCACACCAATTTTCGTTTCACCAGAGATCGATGACCTTAAAAATTATATCATTTCATCGAAAAGTTTGTTGTTAGTAGAATAATATGGCAGACACTGAAGTTTCTCATGTTAACGATATGGTAAAATGCTTCACAGTTTATTCTATCATTTGCCAAAAACCCGTTTCGCTATCTCAAACTGTTTATGAGATAAGAGGAATGTTCTGGCTATTTCAGTGTAGCTTTATCACTGGTGCGTGTGATCGCAAATGAGTGCTGTCATAAAATTAATTTTGTCGAGATAGGTGATAGATAGAGACCTCCACCCAAGTCTCCGGAATAATTCAATACGCTAACTAAAAAAAATTTGATATGCAGCAGCATATGATGTGATGTGCACCAAACGCAAAGTCATAGTGACCCCTAGTTTTCAATGCTAATTTTTCAAATTTCGCGCAGTGTCTTACTTCGATGCAAATATCACAATAACTATGACCATTACGAAATGACAGGCACTTCGTCATTAAGCTATAAATAAAGCAAAAGTGAAACTTTTTACCGAATAGTTTCTGTAAAATCGTTTGAGGAAGCTGTCAGGGCATGCACCTCCATTCCATCAGAGAGTCACCAACTGGCCGAAGAAACTCGAATGAAGTCGCCCAGAGCTTCGGAAGAAAATTCGTCTCTGCACCCCAGCCACCGCGCCCTATCTGGACTTTGTCACCGGAGTGCTCTACAGCCTTCTGCTTCCTTAACAACCTCTCTTCAAATTGTCCAGAGATATCATAGAAATGTGACGTTTGTTGCCACTATAAAAACAAAGTAGACAGCACATGGAGGCGCTCAATCACCGGTATTTAGCACTTAACCGCACTCAAGAGGACCGCTCAAAAGTTGCTTTATGTGTTTCACAATAACGCGGCCTAATTCTCCAAATTATTTTATTCCATTAAACTGACGTTTCGGTAACGCTCACACCAGTCAGCAGCAACCTGATTCAGTATTATTAGGAGTACGTGAAGTAAACTAATTGTCAGAAGTTACCATCACGAACATCAGTATCGTGTCAGCGCTATACTCAGAGCTGTCTCGGCCAGGGCCTGCGACGCGATGAGACGCGTCGAGGTGACGGAAACTCGCCTCGCAGACTGCCGTGTGACGCGGCAGGCAGCCAGAGCGGTGAAGATAAATCGGCGCCATCGCGGCTTCTCCTGCAGGCAGCTCGTATTTTCAGCCGCAACTCGTTACCCCCACACACTCCCGCCTCATGCTGAGACGCAGATAAGGGAATAACTGGGCCACTTAACTGTGCCTATCATTCTTGTAGGAATACCTGCCGCCTGCGAAATACTCCCCCTCTGCCTCACCCCTGTTAAAGCCTCACACCGCGACAATCTTTTGACAGGGACGTGCATCGTCGGCCTTAATTTCTTTTGCTCTCATACAGAGATTTCATTCATCTGCCCTTAATGCATAAACTCACGAACTTCTTATAAAGTCACCCCAAGATCCCACGGATAGCACTTGGATGGGTGACCATCCGATCTGCCGAGCGCTGTTGGCATGCGAGGTGCACTCAGCCCTTGTGAGGCAAACTGAGGAGCTACTTGATCGAGAAGTAACGGCTCCGGCCTCGGAAACTAACATTAGGCCGAGAGAGCGGTGTGCTGACCAAATGCCCCTCCATATCCGCATCCAGTGACGCCTCTGGGCTGAGGGTGACACGGCGGCCAGTCGGTACCTTTGGGCCTTCACGGCCTGGTGGGAGGAGGAGTTAACATCCCACGCGTCCAGCAGAGCCGTATGGGAGCCGGCTTCTGATCAGAGAGATGATACTTTGTCACATTGTGTCTTTTCCATAGAGAGGCAATAGCCAGTGAACTGTAAGTTGGAGACAGAGAGCTGACGGCTCCATCTCACTCGTCAGCTGTCGGAATTTCCCAGCCGTGAGACCCAGTGAGTCTCACTTGTATCCAATTGTGCTGTGCATGAATAAAATTTTTACATGGTAACCTTCCACTGGAAGAAGAAACTTGGCATTTACAATATTGTGATTACTCTGATATGAAAAGTCATGAGATACGAATAGGCATATACAGGGTGGTCCATTGATAGAGACCGGGACAAATATCTCACGAAATAAGCATCAAACGAAAAAACTACAAAGAACGAAAGTCGTCTAGCTTGACGGGGAAACCAGATGACGCTATGGTTGGCTCGCTAGATGGCGCTGCCATAGGTCAAACGGATATCAACTGCGTTTTTTTTAATGGGAACCCCCATTTTTTATTACATATTCGTGTAGTACGTAAGGAAATATGAATGTTTTAGTTGGACCACTTTTTTCGCTTTGTGATAGATGGCGCTGTAATAGTCACAAACGTATAAGTACGTGGTATCACGTAATATTCCGCCAGTGCGGACGGTATTTGCTTCTTGATACATTACCCGTGTTAAAATGGAGCGTTTACCAATAGCGGAAAAGGTCGATATCGTGTTGTTGATGTATGGCTATTGTGATCAAAATGCCCAGCGGGCGTGTGCTATGTATGCTGCTCTGTATCCTGGACGACATCATCCAAGTGTTCGGACCGTTCGCCGGATACTTACGTTATTTAAGAAAACAGGAAGTGTTCAGTCGCATGTGAAACGTCAACCACGACCTGCAATAAACGATGATGCCGAAGCAGGTGTTTTAGCTGCTGTCGAGGCTAATCCGCACATCATTAGCATACAAATTGCGCGAGAATCGGGAATCTCAAAAACGTCCGTGTTGAGAATGCTACATCAACATCGATTTCACTTGTACCATACTTCTACGCACCAGGAATTGCATAGCGACAACTTTGAACGTCGTGTACAGTTCTGCCACTGAGCGCAAGAGAAATTACGGGACGATGACAGATTTTTTGCACGCTTTCTATTTAGCGACGAAGCGTCAATCTCAAAAGCGGTAACGTAAACTGGCATAATATGCACTATTGGGCAACGGAAAATCCACGATGGCTGCGACAAGTGGAACATCAACGACCTTAGCGGGTTAATCTATGGTGCGGCATTATGGGAGGAAGGATAATTGGCACCCATTTTATCGAAGGCAATCTAAATGGTGCAATGTATGCCGATTTCCTACGTAATGTTCTACCGATATTACTGCAAGGTGTTTCACTGCTTGACAGAATGACGATGTACTTCCAACATGATGGAAGTCCGGCACATAGCTCGCGTGCGGTTGAAGCGGCATTGAATAGCATATTTCCTGACAGGTGGATTGGTCGTCGAAGCATCATACCATGGCCCGCACGTTCACAGGATCTGACGTCCCCGGATTTCTTTCTGTAGGATATTTGCTATCGTGATCCACCGACAACGCCTGACAACATGCGTCAGCGCATTTTCAATGCATGTGCGAACATTACGGAAGGCGAACTATTCGCTGTTGAGAGGAATGTCGTTACACGTGTTGCCAAATGCATTGAGGTTGACGGACACCATTTTGAGCATTCATTACATTAATGTGGTATTTGTAATCACGCTGTAACAGCATGCGTTCTCAGAAATCATAAATTCACAAAGGTACATATATCACATTGGAATAACGGAAATAAAATGTTCAAACATACCTACGTTCTGTATTTTAATTTAAAAAACCTACCTGTTACCAACTGTTCGTCTAAAATTGTGAGTCATATGTTTGTGACTATTACAGCGCCATCTATCACAAAGCGAAAAAAGTGGTCCAACTGAAACATTCATATTTCTTTACGTACTACACGAATATGTAATAAAAAATGGGGGTTCCTATTTAAAAAAACGCAGTTGATATCCTTTTGAATATGGCAGCGCCATCTAGCGAGCCAACCGTAGTGCCATCTGGTTTCCCGCTTCAAGCTAGACAAGTTTCGTTCTTTGTAGTTTTTTCGTTTGACGATTATTTCGTGAGATACACTCCTGGAAATGGAAAAAAGAACACATTGACACCGGTGTGTCAGACCCACCATACTTGCTCCGGACACTGCGAGAGGGCTGTACAAGCAATGATCACACGCACGGCACAGCGGACACACCAGGAACCGCGGTGTTGGCCGTCGAATGGCGCTAGCTGCGCAGCATTTGTGCACCGCCGCCGTCAGTGTCAGCCAGTTTGCCGTGGCATACAGAGCTCCATCGCAGTCTTTAACACTGGTAGCATGCCGCGACAGCGTGGACGTGAACCGTATGTGCAGTTGACGGACTTTGAGCGAGGGCGTATAGTGGGCATGCGGGAGGCCGGGTGGACGTACCGCCGAATTGCTCAACACGTGGGGCGTGAGGTCTCCACAGTACATCGATGTTGTCGCCAGTGGTCGGCGGAAGGTGCACGTGCCCGTCGACCTGGGACGGGACCGCAGCGACGCACGGATGCACGCCAAGACCGTAGGATCCTACGCAGTGCCGTAGGAGACCGCACCGCCACTTCCCAGCAAATTAGGGACACTGTTGCTCCTGGGGTATCGGCGAGGACCATTCGCAACCGTCTCCATGAAGCTGGGCTACGGTCCCGCACACCGTTAGGCCGTCTTCCGCTCACGCCCCAACATCGTGCAGCCCGCCTCCAGTGGTGTCGCGACAGGCGTGAATGGAGGGACGAATGGAGACGTGTCGTCTTCAGCGATGAGAGTCGCTTCTGCCTTGGTGCCAATGATGGTCGTATGCGTGTTTGGTGCCGTGCAGGTGAGCGCCACAATCAGGACTGCATACGACCGAGGCACACAGGGCCAACACCCGGCATCATGGTGTGGGGAGCGACCTCCTACACTGGCCGTACACCCCTGGTGATCGTCGAGGGGACACTGAATAGTGCACGGTACATCCAAACCGTCATCGAACCCATCGTTCTACCATTCCTAGACCGGCAAGGGAACTTGCTGTTCCAACAGGACAATGCACGTCCGCATGTATTCCGTGCCACCCAACGTGCTCTAGAAGGTGTAAGTCAACTACCCTGGCCAGCAAGATCTCCGGATCTGTCCCCCATTGAGCATGTTTGGGACTGGATGAAGCGTCGTCTCACGCGGTCTGCACGTCCAGCACGAACGCTGGTCCAACTGAGGCGCCAGGTGGAAATGGCATGGCAAGCCGTTCCACAGGACTACATCCAGCATCTCTACGATCGTCTCCATGGGAGAATAGCAGCCTGCATTGCTGCGAAAGGTGGATATACACTGTACTAGTGCCGACATTGTGCATGCTCTGTTGCCTGTGTCTATGTGCCTGTCGGTCTGTCAGTGTGATCATGTGATGTATCTGACCCCAGGAATGTGTCAATAAAGTTTCCCCTTCCTGGGACAATGAATTCACTGTGTTCTTATTTCAATTTCCAGGAGTGTATTTGGCCCGGTCACGATCAATGGACCACGCTGTATACAAACTGCGGTAGTATCGCGTGAACAAGGTATAAAGCGGCGGTGTATTGACAGAGGTGTCGTTTGTACTCAGCTGATTCATATGAAAAGGTGTCCGACGCGATTATGGTTGCACGACGGAAATTAACAGATCTTGAACGCGGAAAGGAAGTTGAAGTTAGATACATGGGACATTCCATTCGGAAATCGTTGAGGAAAACAATATTCCGAGATCCATGTCAAGAGTGTGCCGGGAATACCAAGTTTCAGTCATTACCTCTCACCATAGACGACGCAGTGGCCGACGAACTTCACTTAAAGACCGAGAGCAGCGGAGTTTGCGCAGAGTTGTCAGTACTAACAATGCCGTCTGAAATAACCGCAGAATTCAATGTTGGACGTGCGACGGACGTATCAGTTAGACAATGTGGCAGAAATTGACGTTATGGGCCTATGACAGCACGACATCGCCTACAGCGCATCTCCTGGTCTCGTGACCAGATCGGTTGGGCCCTAGAAACCTGGAAGCCCGTGACCTGGTCAGATGTGTCCCCGTTTCAGTAGTTAACAGCTGATCGTAGTGTTCCAGTGTGACGCAAATTCCACGAAGCCATACATCCAAGTTGTCAACATAGCGCTGTGGTGGCTCCATAATGGTGTGGACTGTGTTTACATGGAATGGATTGGGTTCTTCGGTCCAACTGAAACGATCGTTGACTGACAATGGTTATGTTCGGCAACTCGGAGACCATTTGTAGCCATTCACTGGCTTGATGTTCCCAAAAAAACGATGGAAATTTTATGGATGACAATGCGACATGTCAGTGGGCCACAGTTGTTCGCGGCTGGTTTGAAGAACAGCTGGACAATTCGAAAAACAGATGACCCTACGTGAATCTCATCGAACATTTGTGGGACATAATCGAGAGGTCGATACGTGCACAAAATCCTGCACCAGGAGCGCTTTCGCAATTATGAACGGCTATAGAGGAAGCATGGTTCAATATTTCTGCAGAGGACTTCCAACGTTTTAGGGAGTCCATGATACGTCAAGTTGCTGCACTAGGACGTGCAGAAAGAGGTCCGACACGATACTAGGAGGTATCACATGACTTTTGTCACTCAGTGTAATTTTCGAATGTTTGATATGATCTGCAAAATGTAAATTTTCTGTGTTGAAATGGTTACTATGACGACAGATCTGTCCCCGATGTCTCAGACAGTCTTGGACATCATCTCCATCCCAGTTGTAGTGGGTCAGCTTACGTCGGGAGAGGATACAATTGTTTTTCGACACCTCTCCCAACCTAATAAGTGTGTGTAGGGCATACAGGGTGCAACGTTAACTGGTAATAGGGGTCAAAGTGCCAAGTTCTTTGTAAATTTGACACAATTTTATGATCACTGAAATGGTACTATGGACCCTCTCCAATTAGCTGGCTCACCCCGCGCCTCGGAGTCTCCTTGACGATCATGCCATATGAGTTTAAGTTCTATAGGAATATTTCCTTGACCACGACGAACCTAATTGATCGGACATACACCTTTTCCCGTGTAATAGTCGAGTTAAGTTCGATTTACAATTGGTGGAACGGGTCCGAACGTCGAAACTTTCCAGAATACATTTCAAATGACGGCATTCACAGAGGCCGTCAGTGGTAGGGATGCGACGTCAAAGTGAAGCTTTCTCGGGAAGGAAGTTTTGACGTTGACGTTGGTGGGAGCGACCGTTGCGTCGTCTGCTAACACAGGAAGTTAATATTTTCTCATTTACGTTGCCTTAGCGGATTTCGTGCTTTTGAAATTACTTATTCTTTATTTTGTACTTTTCTTTGTTTTCGTGACACTTTGTGAAGGTTACAAGAGGAGCTGGAAATTTGTTTCATCAGTGTTCTTCCACAAAAGAACCCAGATGGTTAGGATTTTTTAATATCTGACAAGGAAAAAGCTTGTGATGTGCATCAGTTTGAACAGTTTTCAATAAATAGCATTCTTTGTACAGTGAAGAAGTCAGCTTGTAACATTATTATCGATATTACTTATAACTTTCTTCTCTAGCTTCTTTCCCTGTTTTTACTTAACATGATTTCTGTATCACCAAGCTCTTTGATGTAACATCTGTGTGAACGTCATATTCTTTACTTACCCCATTTACGTCTTACAATTACTCTATGGATATAATTTCAAAAGTAATATGCTGTACAAGAATGAAAATGCTGAAACTTTAATGTAGTACTGGTTCATCCAAAGGGAAAGAAGGTTTGTAACCATGTAAAACTTGGATGCGAAGTCCCTTCGCAACGGAACTGGTTAGGCGGGAATAGAAAAGGTGGATCTGGCTGTCGAACTGCAAAACTCTTTTGCAGCATGAGTCAGTCGGTGGCTAGCTGGCAAATGGTACGCATCTAGTGAAGTGAAAGAGGCGATAAGAGCTGCAAGATTACGTAATATAGCCTCAGATGCAGAAGTAATGCATCTTATTATTCATGGCGTACTTTGGTTAGCTCGTTACTACGAAAATCCGACCCTAAGAATAAACTTTTCTCACCTTGTTACCCAGGAAGAGCCTGTTTTGAATAGCACAGGAGATCGACACTGCCACATCTTCATGTCAAATTATCAGTTGAGTGCTGTATAACTGCATGGACTAATTATGTGTCCCTTTTTCAATAATAAGTTTGTTTTCTGTAAACTTTGTGTTAAGCCACCGTATTTTATCCATAGTCGTTTACCTAGACAGCGTCCTATTCCAAGTGCTATGACAATTCTGAGTCACCTGTTCTACCGAACTGAAAAACAGTTACCGTCCTTAACAAACTTAATAAACTTTGTGGCCGGTCGTGGTGGCCAAGCGGTTAAAGGCGCTACAGTCTGGAACCGCGCGGCCGCTACGGTCGCAGGTTCGAATCCTGCCTCGGGCATGGATGTGTGTGCTGTCCTTAGGTTAGTTAGGTTTAAGTAGTTCTAAGTTCTAGGCGACTCATGACCGCAGAAGTTAAGTCGCATAGTGCTCAGAGCCATTTGAACCAGCCAATAAACTTTGTGGAGTTATAAAGTACATAATTATTTAGGGAGCATAAGTTTTGAATACCCCAAACAATCTTCACAAAAGGATAGTTTAAGTTTCATCAAAGTACATTTACTAAACGAAGATTTAACTATTCAGTGCAAAGATTTTTCTTATTGAAATGACATTGTTTTTTATTTTATGTGTTATATAGTTAATAGTGTTTCTAATATCATGCTGTGACTAAAATGTTCAGCCTAGAACAGGGTCTAACGATAGACTACTTTCCGGGTCCCCATGCTAATAGCTGAGCCAGATTTAAATTTTATATTATAACAGTACTGAAGAAGCTGAACTTTCATCCTTGCAACTTGTGTGTACTATAGTAAGCAAATAGCTGCACCTAATCAAACTATACTAGATTCGGGTATCACATCTCCCATCTGTGCTAAATAGTGCAAGGAAATGAATATTCCCTGAGAATACTAATAATAATCAGTATATATGGCTGCATTTTCAATGCGTAAAATTCTCCGACGTTTCGGCCACTCTTGTAAATAGCCTTCCTCAATGCGCCCTCATACCTTGAAGAATTTTATTGGTTGTGACAACGACCGTGGAAGTCTACGCTTTCAAAAAATGGCTCTGAGCACTATGGAACTTAACATCTGAGGTCATCAGTCCCCTAGAACTTAGAACTACGTAAACCCAACTAACCTAATGACATCACACACATCCATGCCCGAGGAAGTATTCGAGCCTGTGACAGTAGCAGCCGCGTGGTTCCGGACTGAAGCGCCTAGAACCGCTCGGCCACAGCGGCCGGCTCTACGCTGTAACTAAGAAATTTGCTTTAGGCATTAATAAACTTTCCAATTGCCAATTCCCTCAATTTTAAACTGTATCCTGAGTTTCTGTATAACGTATGATATGATATAACCTCTTTTTCGCATTCCGGTTTTCTGCGTAGAAAAGAGACGTTGTTTTCACGTTCCGTCTAGCTCGAACGCATCAACATTTCAAGGTGACGTCGTCTGCCATTTCGTTGGTTCCCTTCCGTTGACGTCTAGTGCGAATTTATCTTTAATTCTCGGATGTTAGAGGTTCTACAAATGCTGCAGTCTGTTCTCCACTAGTAACTGATGTAGCGGCTTTTGTGTTAGCAGAAGAGCCAACACCGTGTTAAGAGTGCAGGCCGAAATGCACGCGTTTTAGCTCACCCAGGCTGGCGTGAGGAGGGAAGAACTATACTGACGTGAGGTCTGGAGCATGACAAGGAATGAGAATTCAGAAAGCGGACGTAATTAGTTTGATACTTAACTTTAATCCATTAATGATGAACGTCGCTCTTGACGGTACATGATTCACAATATTATCTGTTCAGAATACATTCTTGAAGATAGTACTTATAGTAACTGAATATGACGCCTTGCTAGGTCGTAGCAAATGACGTAGCTGAAGGCTATGCTAAACTGTCGTCTCTGGGAATGAGAGCTTATGTAGACAGTGAACCATCGCTAGAAAAGTCGGCTGTACAACTGGGGCGAGTGCTAGGAAGTCTCTCTAGACTAGACCTGCCGTGTGGTGGCGCTCGGTCTGCAATCACTGATAGTGGCGACACGCGGGTCCGACGTATACTAACGGACCGCGGCCGATTTAAAGGCTACCACCTAGCAAGTGTGGTGTCTGGCGGTGACACCACAGCCGCCTATGGCTACCTACCTGCACCGCACCCTGCACGAGCAGGTCTGCAGGTATTAGGAGTGGAGCACGGCTGTCGGCGTTTAGATGCTGTGGCAAGTGCGCGACAAGGCATACGCCGAGCCGGCAGGCTGCTTGGCCGCGTGCGCACGCACCTCGCTAATGATTCGGCGTCTGGTGGCGTCTGCGCGTGTTAATCACTTTTTACTCCAGTGCCGGCGCGCGGGGGTGGAGCCCTGCGTGGAGCGAGAGGAATCGTGGTTTGAGGAAAGGGGGAGGGGGAGGGCAGCGGGGGACCGGTGTCCGGAATGTGTGTACCGCGGCAGCCAGTGGAGGGGGGTGAGCGGGCAGGAAGCTGCGGACAGCCAAATAAAAAATGGAGCGCCGCATTGATTGTCATTTTTGCTGAGCGCCGCACACAGCGGCGGGCCGGCAATATTTGCATCGGCGGCGCTGGCGGCAGTAACTCACGGCGTCAGCGCCGATACGACACGACGCGCCACGCGCCGCTGCATTTTTGTGCACGTCTGCGAAACGCTGTGGCGGGCAGCAGTGGGAGGGGTTGGCAGCCCTGCGCGGGGAAGCCCTGCCCGCCGCCGCCATCATCGCCGTCAACACGCCGCGCCTCGCCAGCCATTCCGATAGAGCGGCCGCGCGCGGTCGCCTGTTTGCGAGTTTTGCGCGATTTAATCGGAAATCCATCGACAGGAAAAAATTAATCGCCGCGCCGCGGTGTGTGCGGGCGCGCGCCGGAGGCACACGCCGATGGCTGCCGGCAGCGGGAGCCGCCCACTGTTTGGCAGCCGCGAGTGTGTGGTGTGTGGGCAGGCGCGCCCGCTGCTCGCTGTCCGGTGCACGGTCGAACCGATGCTGCCTCTGACTGTACGTTCTCTGTGCGTTACAGGGTCTGCTAGGCTGGCGGCACTGCAGCACCGTAATCACCAGGCTAGTCATTCATGTTACCTTACTACTTATTATAGACTTCAGTGGTCTTCGTCGCAATTTCAGATAATAGCAGGTGGATGATAACCGGTTTCAGTTCACTAGCAAACACCCCATATAATTCTACACTGTAACTGGTACCGAAGTGTAGTGTTAACGACGACACCATCGTTACTAAGCGTGTCAATATGCAAAGCGATATATCTGCGTAAGCAGAAGAAACTAACGACCAAAGTCCGAAAACAATTTATTGGACTCTTCAATTAACCAAAACAAATTCTCCAAGTATAACAGCAACACAAAACAGTGATCCGTCTTCGAATCACAACTACGTACAAGAATAACATAGAAAACAACTGAAATAATTCCTGCTAGTCTCCGCCAGAGACTTCTCCGATATACCAAGCCTAATCCAGAGATCAGCGAGAAGATCCAAGCCAGGCTGCCGGGCCGGCAGCTATCCACGTCTGCTGGCGGTCGATGAACTGCCGAGGTGCTGACGCTTTACAAACGGGCCTTGGCTTTGGCCCGAGGTGTAGGGGTTTAGACTTATTACAGTCGTTCCTCCTGTCCCTGGCGATACAATGGTGATGTGGACTCACTGTGTGGTGTGTCCTCTCGTTGTCCGGTGTCTATCCTGTCCTGGCTACTAGCATGCAGCCATACTAGTGGACTTCGGTGTTTTACGTCTTCTTCGCCTCGTGAGAGACGTTCTGCAGCGCTGTCTGTAGGTCTGCAGACAGCTTCCTCGTGCCGTCGCGAACCTCGTTCTTCAGCCGCACGACTGCGTCGTCTAGGATGTATCCCCAGTCGCTCGGCGTGAAGACCGGGTTCGCGTTGATGGTGTTGAGATCTTTCTTTGTGACGAACTCGAGCAGAATTGCCCGATGCCCGCCACGTATCTCAATCGGCCTGTGCGGAAGCGACGGCTTCTGTACCCCTTCCGCCTGAGCGAAGAGGTACGGGTTATTTTGGGCGTTGAAGCGCCCATCCCGTACCACGGTGGCAATCTTCTTTAGCACGTTTGGCATGTTCGTGTTGTACGGGAAGGGTATGATGACAGTGCAAAGATTGCCGTCCTCTTCTTGCTTCCCCTTCTGTGTTGCCTTTCCGCCCGGATTTTACGTTCGTATTTTACGTGTAAAAGTATAAAAACTTTGAATCTCTGTATCTCGAAAACGGATAAGTATATGAAGAAAAGTTTCGAGGCTTTTGGAGATCGGTATCTTAGGAACACGTCGTAAAAGTTACAGCCACTTGCTGTTCATAGTCGTTTCGGAATCCGCGGCAGGATTTTGGTACACAAAAACAAGCTTTTTGGGTGATTCTTGATAATGGATAAAGACTTTTGAAAACGGGAGATGGAGTTTCTAGATAAACGTTGAGAGAACATATCGTTAAAGTTTGAGAAATTTTCTGCGAATATTTAGATTCCGCCTCATATATGATTTTACATGTAGAACTAGGGTAACTTTCAACCTCTGTATCTTGGAAGCGGATGAAGATACAGGAATAGATCTTAGGAATATATCATCCGTTTGCTGTGCGTAGCAGTCTTGAAAACCTTGATTGGGTTTTGGCCCGTTGTCGACGGCGAAAATAAAGTAAAAAAGAAAAGCCCTTTGTGGGGTTTTCTGAGGAAGCGGCCATGAACTAATGGTGCCTCCATAAGTCTCATCAGATCCACTGTACACCACATCAAAAGCAACAGGAACCGACCGATTTGTCCATTAGCCTAAGCAGGGGAAAGTGTGCAATATTCACGCTCTGACCCTGCAGTGTAGGATAGTGACACTAACACAGTCCTTCTGATGGGTATGTAAATGACAACTATTCCAAGAGCTATCCAAAACAACTGACCCTAAATTTTTATTGCCAAATAGCACCCGAGACATGAGTACCGGTAAACGTCATTTTTATGTGCGGCATTCTGGAACTTACTAGGTACACATAATGTCGCACACATCCCGATAGTAAGTTTAAGTATTAATGAATATTTCATAATACAAAGCTGGTACATTAGTTTTTCATAAGAGGTATAGACTTGTTTAAAAATAGTTCAAATCTATGAAACTTGTTGTTTGTCTATAATTTACCAAACACGAACTTTGTTTTCGTGCTTTGGACCCTTACCGTTCACGGTGCCTCAGTCTTTCGCTATTAAACATAGTCTCGTGTAGTTCTGCGATTTCTTATAGAAAACGCGCTCACTACTTGCAAAAACTTTTGAACTAGTGGAGTTCCTATTTGTTTTCAAAATGGTAGAGCACAGCAATCAGTCGTCCTTTCCTTACAGGTTTTGTTAAGGAAATCTTGATTTCGGCTACTGCCTAGCATTATCGATGCAGTTTCATAGTATCAATGCATGTCCTAGTACGTCAGTCCCCGGTTGTTCGGGCTTCTGTCACAGGTCGTTCAAGATTTCGTCTTGAATTTCCTAAATAAAATCCGAACCACTGATTGCTGTGCTCCATCATTTTGGAAGTCATATCACAGTCGTTGAGTGCATCCACAGTCCGGATGGAAGGTAACTTGATGGTCCCTACTTGTTTGATAACTTTAGAGTCGGCCGATGCTTAACTGGAGGTGCCTTTGTAATTGGCGAGCCCTGGGAGGAGCATTGTACCCACGAGTGCCATGTGTAGCGCCGACTGTGGCGGAGGCATATCGGAAACGCGAAAGCGACGCACGCGGGAATCACGCGGGCGGAGGGGGGAGGCCGGAACTTGTCGAGGCGGCTGGAGCCGCACGAGTGGGGAATTCCCCAGGGCGGCGCGGCGCTGCAGAGATAATTCGGCGTAGGCGAGCGGCGGCGTATCGGTTATAGGAAACAGATACTGCAAGCGGGACGGCAGAGAGGGGCAGGCAGGCATCCCGATAGCGGCGCCACGGCGCTCCAGCAGCGGCAGCCGGCATCAGATAAGGCGCCGCCAGTAAGTGCGCGCGGCCGCGCCTCGCTATCTCGGCTGCACATCTCCGTGCCGCCGCGAGCTGATGGACTGCTCCCGAGGCCAGCCCACACGGCTCGTCCGGGGGAGTCTTGCTAGCGTCGCCCCAATACCAGATGCAATACGATGTGTGGTGTCCACGAGCGTCCTCAGAAATTTTTCCACGAGGGCGAGAGATTGAAATCGTGTCATTTTTTATTTAACTGATTCGGTAAGTCTGGAAACGTATCATGCCTCAAAGAATTAAATTCGACAAGAAGTACACAAAAGTTATTCTATCTCAACAGGTTGATAGGTATCTCCTTAAAATATGTAATGTGGATCACTTCGGTTCCTAAACGAATAGTACACTACCGGCCATTAAAATCGCTACACCAAGACAAAATGCAAATGACAAACGGGTTATCATTGGACATTTGATTACATTTTCACGCAATTTGGGTGCAAACATCCTGAGAAATCAGTAACCAGAACAACCACCTCTGGCCATAATAACGGCCTTGATACGCCTGATCATTGAGTCAAACATAGCTTGGATGGCGTGTACAGGAAAAGCTGCCCATGCAGTTTCAACACGATACCACAGCTCATCAAGAGTAGTGACTGGCATATTGTGACGATCCCGTTGCTCGGCCACCATTGATCAGACGTTTTCAACTGGTGAGAGATCTGGAGGAAGTCCTGACCAGCGCAGCAATCGAACATTTTCTGTATCCAGAAAGGCCCGTACAGGACCTGCAACATGCGGTCGTGCATTATCCTGCTGAAATGTAGGGTTTCGCAAGGATCGAACGAAGGGTAGATCCACGGGTCGTAACACATCTGAAATGTAACGTCCACTGTTCAAAGTGCCGTCAATGCGAACAAGAGGTGACCGAAACGTGTAACCAATGGCATCCCATACCATCACGCCGGGTGCACGCCAGTATGGTGATGACGAATACACGCTTCCAATGTGCGTTCACCGCGATGTCGCCAAACACGGATGCGACCATCATGATGCTGTAAACAGAACCTGGATTCATCCGAAAAAAATGACGTTTTGCCATTCATGCACCCAGGTTCGTCGTTGAGTACACCATCGCAGGCGTCCTGTCTGTGATGGAGCGTCAAGGGTAACCGCAGCCATGGTCTCCGAGATTGATAGTCCATGCTGCTGCAAACGTCGTCGAACTGTTCGTGCAAATGGTTGTTGTCTTGCAAACGTCCCCATCTGCTGACTCAGGGATCGAGACGTAGCTACACGACCTGTTACAGCCTTGCGGATAAGATGCCTGTCATCTCGACTGCTAGTGATACGAGGCCGTTGGGATCCAGCACGGTGTTCCGCATTACCCTCCTGAACCCACCGACTCCATATGCTGCTAACAGTCATTGGATCTCGACCAACGCGAGCAGCAATGTCGTGACACGATAAACCGCAATCGCTATAGGCTACAATCCGACCTTTATCAAAGCCGGAAACGTGATGGTACGCATTTCTCCTCCTTACACGAGGCATCACAACAACGTTTCAGCAGGCAACGCCGGTCAACTGCTGTTTGTGTATGAGAAATCGGTTGGAAACTTTCCTCATGTCAGCACGTTGTAGGTGTCGTCACCTGCGCCAACCATGTGTGAATGCTCTGAAAAGCTAATCATTTGCATATCACGGCATCTTCTTCCTGTCGGTTAAATTTCGCGTCTTTAGCACGTCACCTTCGTGAAGTAGCAATTTTAGTGGCCAGTAGTGTATACAACAATAGTATCTTTTAATGTTATTAACACACACATCAAAAAAAGTTTTGCATCACCTCGGTTCCGAGAGTTCCGGAACCCGTACAGAAAATTGGAATAGCGATCAATATAAACATCATTTCCGCCCTTTTTATTGCTCATGAAAACCACACATTGCATGTTGTACCACCATACAGCGAGACCTTCAGATCTGGTGGTCCAGACTGCTGTACACACGGGTACCTCTAATACCCAGTAGCACGTCCTCTTGCATTGATGCATGCCTGTATTCGTCGTGGCATACTATCCACATGTTCATCAAGGCACTGCTGGTGCAGATTGTCCCACTCCTCAACAGCGATTCGGCGTAGATCCCTCGGAGTGGTTGGTGTGTCACGTGGTCAATAAACAGCCCTTTGCAATCTATCCCAGGCATGTTCGATAAGGTTCGTGTTTGGAGAGCAAGCTGGCCACTCTAGTCGAACGATGTCGTTATCCTGAAGGATGTCGTTCACAAGATGTGCACGATGGGGCCGCGAATTCTCGTCCATGAAGACGAATGCCTCGTCAATATACTGCCGATATGGTTGCAGTATCGGTCGGAGGATGGCATTCACGTATTGTACAGCCGTTACGGCGCCTTCCATGACCACCAGCGGCGAACGTCGGCCCCACATAATGCCACCCCAAAATAGTAGGGGACCTCGACTTTGCTGCACTCGCTGGACAGTGTATCTAAGGCGTTTAGCCTGACCCGGTTGCCTCCAAACACGTCTCCGACCGACTGGTTGATGGCATATGCGACACTCATCTTTGAAGAGAACGTGATGTCAGTCCTGAACTGCCCATCCGGCATGTTGTTGGGCCCATCTGTACCGCGCTGCATGGTGTCGGGGTTGCAAAGATGGACCTCGCCATGGACGTCGGGAGTGAAGTTGCGCATCATCCAGCCTATTGCGCACAGTGTAAGTCGTAACACGACGTCCTGTGACTGCACGAAAAGTGTTATTCAACATGGTAGCGTTGCTGTCAGGCTTCCTCCCAGCCATAATCTGTAGGTAGCGGTCATCCACTGCAGTAGTAGCCCTTGGGCAGCCTGAGCGAGACATGTCATCGACAGTTCCTGTCTCTCTGTATCTCCTCCAGGTCCGAACAACATCGCTTTGGTTCACTCCGAGACCCCTGGACACTTCCCTAATTGAGAGCCCTTTCTGGCACAAAGTAACAATGCGGACTCGATCGAACCGCGGTATTGACCGTCTATGCATGTTGAACTACGGACAACACGAGCCGTGTACCTCCTTCCTGGTGGAATGACTAAAACTGATCGGCTGTCGGACACCCTCCGTCTAATAGGTGCAGCTCATGCTTGGTTGTTTACATCTTTGGGCCGGTTTAGTGACATCTCTCAACAGTCAAAGGGACTGTGTCTGTGATACAACATCCACAGTCAACGTCTATCTTCAGGAGTTCTGGGAACCGGGGTGATGCAAAACGTTTTTTGATGTATGTATGAATATGGACGGTACGTTTTGGTTCAACGATCTGAAATTACATCCTCATCTGATAATCTCCAAAATTCCCAAAGAGACGGGAAACGAAACTAAAAATTTCCCAAAATTAATTTATTCATACTCCCATAACGCTAAGCTGAAAGTGAAAATTAAAAACCTGAAACAGAGAACAAAATTCGAATGATTGAGAAAGTCCTGCTAGATACGAACAAAAATTTGTCGTTAATATACCTTGAGGCGGATAAATAAGGAATAAGCATTTCAAAGGGTTTATTCAACGTTGATGTCGTCTGTAACATCATTACGAATAAAATTGCACATTCGTTCACGTTCATAGATTTATTGCATTACTTTCGTGAATTCTATTTTTCAGTGTCAACTGGAATAAATGAAGGTTAACGAAATTGAAAATTTGAAATTTGTGGTAAGGTTTTGGGACCAAACTGCTGAAGTCATCGGTCCATAGGCTTACACACTAATTAATGTATCTTAAACTAACTTACGCTAAGGACAACACGCACACCCATGCCCGAGGGAGGACTCGAACCTCCGACGGAGGAAGACGCGCGGACCGTGACAAGGCGCCTGAGACCGCACGGCTACCAGGCGCGGCTGAAGATATGTGTTTTGGAAGGTCCAACTTTTTGGAAGGCCTTGGTAAAAGCGTAGCCTAGTGCTTGTTTAGGTATTGACGGATGTGGGAAACCTCCAAAAACCACCCTCAAAATGTGCCAATAGAGTCAACTATTAGCTATCTAGGACAGCACCAAGGTAGTCCTTGTCTCTCCAGTATGACACACAATAATGGAACATGGCAACTGCAATGCAGAATTCGTAGCTCTGTAACTGCATTTGGTGCTGTGTTGCAGTCATAGACTTTGAGAAGGTCGCAATCCTGGAGATCACATTTTTCGACCTTGAAGTTTCAGTTTTCCACCTCTCTTCTGGTGCAGAAAGCGGTCTTTTTTGCTGATGTGTTTAGGGTTAATTATAGACCAATACATCTACAATATAGCGTGGACGCCTTATTCTACAATATGTTGCCTAAAACTGAATGCAGAATCAGAAATCCTTCATGGTACACAACTGACGAAATCCTGTTGTGCATCAAGGGGCGGGAGCATCGTTATGGGAATTGGGAACGGATGATTGGCACGTATACTATTAGCACGTTTATATGTTGGAGTCGACGACGATGTCATTGTGCCATAATGAGAGATCAAATCCTTTCTGTAATTCTGTAAGAACTGAAAGAGGAAGACATAGAAAAAGATTGAAGACACTGTTTCAGCACCGTTCTGTTAGCATCCAATCTGACGTAAGATGAGGTCCGAAACCGCAACTGCTAAAGTTGCAGTGTTTTTTGTATCTGTCGGTAATGCTGAATCTGCAATTTGGTGGAATCGTAGATAATGACTAATGGAAATTCGAGAGAATTCTGCAATAAACAAAAAGTCTGCACCCAGCTTCCAGGAGAGAGCACGTTCCCTCTTTCGCCACAATTGCGGACGCCCATGTGCACACCAGCACATTGGAGCCAGGAGCTGCTTAAGGTCGCTCGAGGTGCGTAGCACTGACGATGTGCAGGGTCCCTAGTCAGTAATCACAGTCATCGTTTGTAAGGATATTGTTGTCTAGATAACGCCTAACAGAATTTTATTTAAACTAACGCTAAGCATTCCAATTTCTAAACCGTTATCTAGACAACATAGTAAAATTCTTGCCAGATGAAAACTGTGTGTCGGAAGGGAACTCGAGTCTGGTGCGGTCTAAGTCCCCAGCGACTTTTCCCTTCCCGTTGTATAGCTTCTTTTGTAAAGAGATGAAAATTGATGAAGTGAATTATCTATTCTGTCTGATACCATTCCTCTACTAGCAGATGAAAGAAACCTTTCAGAAAGAATATTCACTTTGTTATGGCGTGAGTGCTCATCTGAAACTTCCTGGCAGATTAAAACTGTGTGGTGGATCGGGACTCAATCTTGCGACTTTTGCCTTTTGCGGACAACTGCTCTACCGACTGTGCTATCCAGGTACGATTCACGACACGTTCTCGCAGCTGTATTTCCGCCAGTACTTCACCTCTTACCTTCTAACTACACAGAAGTTCTCTTGCATAACTTGCGGAACTAGCACTTCTGGAAGAGGACATTCGAGTCCCGGTAGGGGACACAGTTTTGATCTACCAGAAAGTTTCGAATCAGCACACACTCTGCTGCAGAGTGAAAAATTCATTCGTCTTCCAGGTGTGCTCGTCTCACAGGACATGGGGGAGAACTTGTGTAAAACATCGAAGATAAAAGATGAGGTAGTGGCGGAAGTAAAGCTGTGAAGGGGGGGTCTTGAATCGTGCTGGTATAGCTCAGTCTGTAGAGCATTTGCCCGCGAAATGCAAAGGTACCAGATCCGAGCCCCGGCCCGGAAGTTTCAAAATTTGCCAGGAGGTTTCAAAATAAATCTACCTGCAAATCTTCTGACCATTGACCGTGCAGATATCGGACTCCTATCTTAAGATAAGTATTTCAGTTGCCAGAATAAATTATTTTATAAAGGACAGGGGGAAAGCTACAGACAATTAACAGACAAGCAGTAATTTAAAGCAATCTATGTATACTGATATCAAGAACAGATTAAATGCGTGATAGCCTTGTTACAGCATAGGTCAATAACAATATTCAATTAAGGATAACTCATTGGTAGATAGATGTCCTATAGGAAACGTAAATAACACAAGAAACATAATTACTCAATGAATAAGTGATCGTCTAGTTCCTACTTTGCAAAATGATATCAACTATCAGAAGTAATTAGTAAAATAGACCGTGATTGAGCGTGAAAAATACAGGCTATGGATATAACGGCAGCAAACGTGGCAGTTCTTACCACATTTGTATCGGTGAGTGCGTGCTACAGGCAGCTCACAGTGCAAGCTGCGTTCTCACGTGATAATGGCTGTCGAAGAAGTTGCATGCATAATCTCCCGTAAGCGACTTAGCTCCTACTCGTTAGAATTTATAAAAGACTGGTTACAAAGTACTGGAAGCCAGATTGTATCAAATATAGATGGTGACAACTTCCCAACTATCTATTCAGCAACTCCGTCGTAAACCTACCGTACGAACGAACACCGCCTAAGATTTGCAACGAAGTGGTCGCGGAGAAAACTCAGTGGTGTGTTAACTCCGAGACAATGTAGTTTCCCTAACCGACCGTAGCAGGGGGCAGCAGTGACGACTCCTGAGACCGTTCGGCCGGCGGAGTGGGAAGACCACTTGGTGGTTAGGTTGGACCACCTATGGTGACGACGGGAGTGCGAACCACGCGAGAAAACCAACTGCTTTAGCAAATGCGTCTATACGACCCGGACTTGAACGCAACGGTTCTGAACCTTACAGATTTATGCGATATATTAAGCAATTGTTAATTTAATTTAGCGGCCTTATTCTAAAGCTGTTCCGCTTCACCATCCGATGGTCCTTTACCTATGCAACACATTGGTAGATCCACATGGCTGAGGGAAAGGGGTAATAGTATATAAATTTTCCGATAGGACTATACTACCTAAACGAAAAACTAAAGGAAAATAGGAGAAATGGAAGCAACATGTAGACCATATGGGCGAAGAAAGACACGCTGTAAACGCTCTCAATTATAAACGCACTGGAAGAAGAAATGTAAAAGATCATACAAAAGATGGAGGTCCATAACAGCCAGTTTGCCTGATACATGGAGTGAAGGACAAGATGAAAAAGAAATGTGCCGATTAAGTTTACAAACTTGTTAATCAGTTCTGTGATTGGACCCTGACGGCTATCACTGGACTTACAATTTAATCTACCGTATTAACCAGTCGTTGGAACATCGATAATCACGTGATTAAAAACTCTTTCCTTGTAGGGGACTGGACTCTACAGTTGATGAAGCCCCTGCACGTGAATGAGAGACGTCATGGAAACCCTCAGGTCCACACCTTTTCCCCTTACACACCATCCTGTCTCTCTCCAAAAAATGCCTTTTACGGCTAGCTTCTCACGGTATAGCTTCCACTGTCTGGTCCTCTTTTTTCTCTTCTTTTTTTTCTTGATTTTAATTCTTGACATTTTTCTTGCTTAAAATCGATGAGTCCCTTCTTCGGGATTATGATATTCTTTCCAGTCCAGTAAAAAACATTAATACTGCAAGGACGTCATCGGTCCTCGTTCAACTCCAATGAGCATTCTTCGCCAACGCAAATCACGTGAGCTAATTAAAGACGTTTGGATCTGTTCAAAGTATTTTATGCCGCGTCTTCGTTGTATGATAGATTTTTACTGCTACAGATACGATTGAAAATCCATTGTCTCCTAAGCGACTTTAGCTGTCGAGTATTCAGTGAAGAGCCACATACCAAATATATGATTCGGGTTTGGTTCCTGGAAACATGTACCATAGTGACTGGACAACAACTGTGGTGGTAAGGCAAATTCTGATAATTAAAACCAGTTTCTTCCTCGTACTCGATCACATTACAATTTGATCAGAACAAACGAAGCTGTGTGCTGGAGGGTCCTGTAACTAGTATGAAATTGGTTCTGTTGTTTTCTAGTGGAGTTTGGTGCGTCAGGGAGAGTCCAAAACAGCTCGTCGTCAGCGGGAACCTATATTTACGAGTACCTCCCAACAGAGTGAACTGGTGGCTCGTGCTGAAGTCAGGCAGCCTCGCGGTTTGAGGCGCCATGTCACAGATTGCGCGGCCGCTCCCGCCGGAGGTTCGAGTCCTCCTTCGGGCATGGGCGAGTGTGTTGTCCACAGCATAAGCTAGATTAAGTTAGTTTAAGTAGTTTGTAAGTCTAGCGACCGATGACCTCAGCAGTTTGGTCCCTTAAGAATTAACACACACAGACACGTCTGGCAGACACTGGGCAATGGGGCGTCGTGCACGTGAAACCTCGAAGAAGAAGGCATAGGATGACACACTGACTATTGCTTAGTCTAGCTTACCACAGCAGTGTGGGGACCTTGTGATGTATTCGTACTTAGGCAGTTTGTCAGTTCTGGCTTAGCTGCAGTACGAAGTGGTACATCTGGGTTGAGCCGTAGGCGAGGCTAGCTGGTGGCAGATGATGCTGGTGGATGCCCGGCAGCTCGGTGGCTGATTGATCCTCAGGTCGACCGTAGATCCATAGATGCTGCAGCTGGACCTATGGCAGATGGGTCAGTCAGGCCGACATTTGAGAGGTGTCGGCCTCATGACGGATGTCCACACCGCAGTGGACTCCAACTCCGTGACTCACAAATTCGACGCCTAGCCTGGATGGACATCCAGTGTTTATGTGCACCAAAGCAGGTTTGTTATGCTGTGGCCACCACTAATGTCAGGTGTACCACGTGCCGAGCGTCCTTGGTTTTGCTAACCCGCTGGTCACTGATCGACAGGTGGGTTGCAGCACCGCTTATGTTGGTCCAGCATATTACTTCAAGTGGCTTCCTTACGCAACGAGCCATTTTGTATTAGGTTCACGCCGTTACAGATACTTTCTGCAGAAGCGTCTGGTATTATACCGGAGTTGGAACCTTCGCATACACTACGTGCAACCAAGTGAATTCGACATCTAATGAACATTTCGCTAAACCACGCTTCAGACTGTCGGTGGGTAACACCTGCAAAGCGGATGTACCAGTGAGTACTGAAATGCTTGTGGGTATAGAACAGCTATGGAATAATGATTGGATTCCTCTCTCATCACTTGCCCTAATGAAATACGACTGCACTTAATGCAGTGGGGGGTCTCTTCTAGTCATAAGTATTTACGGAGATATGTCGGTTGGCCTAGAGGCGTTGAACATGGTTTCAGTCATAGAACAACTAGAAACTGAAGATATTTCTGGCGTAAATGTTGTTGGAATGCGCTACAGGAAAGCCTAAACCCGAACCCGTCTTTTGAAACGGTTGTGGCGGTCATGAGAAAGGGTAACTTGAAGTGTTAGACGACCATATTGCCCAAGCAGCAGCTGCCAGGATTTGTTTCGATGAGTTGATCGGAATGGGATAAACTGATGTGAAGTGGTGGAATGTAGGTAAATGTAGGTGATGATAAAATGGCCATTTTCAGTCTGTCAAAATGCCTTAATCAGTGTTCTCCTAATACTTTCCGAGAGAATTTCATTTCAATCATTTCGTTGTACTAACATATCCCTGGGATCGTCTGAGGTGTATAACCCCAGCTGATTGTGGAACCTGACGTCTGGGAGCCAATGCAATTGGTGCATGGCTTGTTCTTGTCTGATTTCTGCCTATGACATCGCTATACTTTATTCCTGAGCTATCCAAAAGCGACTCACGACCTGCCCTCAGCTTTCTCCTGCATACCTCATGGGACTAGCACAACTGGATAGAACGATATAGGCGAGACATGGCTCAGTTATAGCCTGGACGATTGTTTCCTGAATGTATTTTTAATCTGCAGAGGAATGTGAGTTGATTTGTAACATACTGGGAGTCGAGCCACGGACCTCAGTCATTTCTCCTCAATATCCTTTCGTTCATGAGTGCTAGTACTGCAAGAAGAGCAGGACAACGCCTATGAAGTTTGGAAAAAAGGAAAGAAAATTGTGTTTAACGTCTCATCGATATTGCAGTTATTAGAGAAGGAGCACGTAAGAAGGGGGAAGGAAAATGGGTCTTGCCCTTCTCAAAGGCAACATCCCGGCATTTGCCTGGAGTGACTCAAGGAAACCACAGAAAACATAAATGTGGGTGGCCGGATGGGGATTTGAACCATCGTCTTCCCGAATGCGAATCCACTGTGCTAATCACCAAGCCTCATCGCTGAACTCTGAAAACCAAGAGAAGATCTGTTGGTGGAAGTGAAGCTATGCTATGAGGGTGGGTCGTGAGATGTGCTTGGACAGCTCAAACGGCAGAGCACTTGCCTGCGGAAGACCAAGGTTCCAGGATCGATTCTCGGTTCAGCACACAGTTTTAATCTGCCAGGATGTTTCATAACACGACTGCCCATCAACGTGGACTATTATTAGCTTCATTCACTGCTTGGAAAGGGGGTAGCTGAATGACACCCTGTGTCTTTTGTATCTTTTCTCCGATGCTTGTATTCCTTGTTCACTTCTTTTTGCTACGGCCACGACTCATTTCAACATGTCATGGCTGATACTGAAATCATTTTGTGGAACGTAAGTGGAGTTTCCTTGCTTAGTTTAATTCTGAGGATCCTATAGATTCTTCCGTTAATACAATTACATCTTTCAATATTCATTTGTATGTAAATTTCTGTCATAAATGAGATCTTATTTCCTACGAAGTTTCCATCTTCTGATCATTTAGGCATATTATTGTTTTGCTGAGAATTGGTTCCTGGCAAGTGAAAGCAATAAACTTCAGTTTTCTTTGAATATACTAACAGATTATATAACTTAGCTCTTGTGGACAAAATATGAGCAGTTGTTTGGAGTGTGTCCTTGCTTTTAGCAATCACAGTTTGATCATCAACAAAGAGTAATGTCCTTATTTAAAGTCGTAAGTATGAAAACATAATCTAGTCACCCATTGCTTCAGCAGAATGTCAGTGTAAATATTTGAAAAGGTCGGAGACTAACTGCATCTTCATCGTGCTCTCCGACTTGCCCTGGTCTTAGATTTATTTCCCATAGCTTTTCTCTCTTTGTTTTAACGAAAGTTTTCACATCGCCTATGAATAGTTAATGTGTCTCTCTATTGAATTCTCTGTGTTCTCGATGATTTGTCTAACATAGCGAACGTATATTCGGTACACGAGTTACCTTTCCTAAAGTCCGTTTTCTTTTCAGGCACAGCGTTTTGAACAGTTACAGCTAGTCTCTGCGTTACTATTTTAAAATAAATTTTAGTACAGCGATGCCCCTTCCGCAGTTACTTCTGTCTCCTTTGTTGTAAATAGGTATTAATGTAGCTAACTTTCAGTCCATTGGAATTTTCTTATTTGTACAAAATATGTTAACGATAAATCTGGCGTTCAGTGTGGTAGATGCATATTTAATCATTTCTGTGTTAATTCGATCAAAACCAGGTTCTCAAACTTGGCTTTGCAATCAGTTCTCTGTGTCGTTTGTACGACGTGTGCCACAAAATATATACGTTCTATTGAACACTGTTGTAATATATTTTTGTAAAACATCGGTTAATCGAAACTCTACGACAGATCTACACATAATTTCATATTCTATTAAACACTGTGTAAGCGTATTGTCATATCGCTGGTTTAGATGCGGAGTATCTTTGCGGGCAGCCGCGTCTGTAGAGAGTCGAGCGCGGGACACGGAACTGTTATGTTGTGTAGTGTGTAGTTCTGCATGTGAGAGGCACTGGTATTATGGAAGTTAAAGTATTGCTACAAGTACTATTACTGTAAAGTGATAAAATATGCAAACGCTTCAGAGGAAAATGCATCAAGAAGTAATTTAAAAATGAGCAGTGCTGCTGATAAAGTATATGTGTATCCTCTCGTTGCGTGTCGTACCGTACAGTATCAGTCATCCGCGCCGTGTGCGGTCTCCCAGAATGAACTGATGTGAATCAGTAGAAATTAGTTACCATAAAAGAGTGCAATTAAGTGCCAGTGATTTGTAGCGAGCGTGAGAACTTGCGTTCGGTCATCGCGTTTCCGCACTATCAACAATCAGCCGTGCCGCGACGGTTACGCGCACGCTCGTACAAGTGAGAACTGAGAACTGAAAAATTAACCTTACGAACAGTGTTATATCATTACTAGTGACAAGGAGGACTATTATCAGATATCTGTATGTGTGACGAGCATAAGAACTTTCGTTCGATCATTCGGCTTCCGCATCATCAACAATCACCCGCGTCGTGTAGGTTACACGTACGCTCGTCTGAATGATATTGTGGACAGATAATCATCAAGATTGTTAATTGGGATAAACATTTACGACTTAGAGTGTAAACAGTGCAACCTGTGATTTCTTATCGTGTCGGAATAAAGTTGTTCATACCAGACGTAGGACAGTGTTGTTTTTTGTTTTTTAATATTGATTGGCTCCCCAAAACCCGCTTGCATTTTTCGATAGATAATTTGAGGCAAGCCAGCAGCAGTGTGGAGCAGAACAGTACGACCGCCGCGGGATTATCAGGTGCGCGGTGTGGACAGGGCACACGGTCGAAACGACAACCAGTTTAAAGGTACCACCCCACCCTTTTGTACTCCTGGGCGTGTTACAACTGGTACAATACATGTTTGTAAAATATCGGTTAATAGATACTCTACAAAACGACCTAGTCATAACTGCTAGGGATGACTACACAGGAAGTAGTTGAAGGCTTGGTTTTACAAACATATCTGTTTCAACGAGATATTTGTGAAACGTTCAAACGGTAGAGCACAGCAAACAGTCGTCCTTTTCTTTCTGGTTTTATTAGGCAAACGTAGATTTCTGCTAGTGCCTAGCCATTATCAGTCCACTGTTTCATAGTATCAATGCATTTCCTAGCTCGACAGTACCCTGTTGTTAGAGCTCCTGTCACAGATCGTCATGTCACAGTCGTTGAGTGCAACCAGATTCCTAGTGAAAGGTAACTTGATGAATTTGTGAAACGTTTATCCAAGTCTGTTTCCAAGTATCATTACGCCCCATTTTTTCCCACTTTTGTTTAAGATATGATAGGAATGTAGGCTACGTCGCGTACCACATCGACCGTGCGATCAGGTGCAGCGTATCTCGGCGCTTACAGACCGCACGCCGACAGTTGAGAGCGCGCCATCACTTATCTGTCGTGATGACGAGGACACGGCTGTCATCGCTCACCTCGCGCCACGCCACGTCACGGCGAAGATGGCGATCGGCGGTGACGGACGAGCGCGCTCATGGGCGCCCCTATCGGTCTTGCGGCAACACATCCACCCTCAATGGCGGCCACTCCGTCACAAAGAGATATGTCCCACACCTGTGACGCTTCATTACCACCCATTCTCCAGCGCGGCTCGGCGAACTGCGCGTCCGTCTATGCACACCATTACACAGCGTCCGTCGACACGGTACTGACTGGAGCGCTGCGTTCTAGCAAAGGTAGCACGCCTCCGGCAGGTGTCACAAACTGACGAAAACCATATTTTGGAATCAGCCAAGAGAGCTGTAAATAAAACTCACCGGGCCAAATATACCCTAAGACACAAAAAAACGACGCAACGACACCAAGAAGGAATTAGCGGAACGGGATGGAAATTGGTAGATGTCATGTACAGTCGTGGACAAAACGAGCGAGACCCCTCGCCTTTCCGTTATGCTGATCCGCACAGCTTTAAAGTCTGCTACACAGCATAACAGGCAAGGAGACGAAGTGCTACCAACATACTATGCACAGGTGTGAAATTGAAAAACCATCCGAATTATGTCAGACTGTTTTCAATCTTGTGTAAGACTATATTAATGCTGATTATTGTGTTACAATACGTAAATATAAGATATAAATGAAAGAAGAAACGCTAATTAGTATGAACTGTACTAATAAAAATGAATTTCAGCTTATCGAGATAACATAACTGTTTTAGTAATACAAAGTACCCCAAATCGTTACGAATTAGCAAAATAATATGCACATTCGACCGCGAACCGGTCTGTGTCAACGTTCAGACCAGTCATACTGGATTACCATTGTTGACCTATCATGAAAGTGTGCAAATTTACGAAATTCAGTTAAAAATCATTCAGTGCCACACTTAAGTAAATTCATATTGCCATCCACAGGGCGTCGGTACAGAATAAAGGTAGCAATAAAACGTGTTGGGGGCGAGATAATTTTTTTAAAATTGCTTTACTGATAGTCTATCTGTCTCCATAGAGATTAGAACCGAAAGCAAACCAGGCCTCCGTTGCAGTAGCGTACACCTTTCACTACGCTAGCAGACAACCCAGGCAAACAGCCCTCTATTATTACCCCAGACATGAATAAGTTGGCAATTTCGTAATGAAAATGGCAAAATGATCTGCAGTTTCTGTTGCATAAGGCTTTCTGGACTCAAAAACATAAATTTTCTACCTTTATGTCACCACTTATGTGACAATCATTCGGGATGTTTATCGAAATAACAAAATACTTTTATTAGCGAGTAAATTTAGTAAGATAATTCTGCGCCACCCCAGGAAATAAACAGCTACAAAGCTGCCAAACGTGTTATACAAGGTTTCGAGTTCTCCATTAGACTCGTCACAGCTAGAAGTGTTTCTTAAGCTAGCTAGCAATGGGAATGCTCGCACTTCTAAAACGCGGTGGCATTAATATTGGGATCTGAATTACCACGTGTATAGGCAAATGGATTTTATTTGCATTCCTGTAAACGTGATTTGGATCGAAAGCGTAGCTACGAGTAATATGCTGACGTATCAACAGCAACTAGAACATTTCGAATAAATAGTACGTGGTGTTATTTATGCGGCCCTCATCTTCAGTAACTATCGTAGCTATTTTCGTCACCTAAATCGGTAAAAATGGAACCCTACTAGTCTCACTTTCTTGACTATCTATCTGTCTACCCAACCCTTAAAACCTGTTTACCTATAGTACGGGTAGACATAATAAGCGGAAATGTATCACACTTCCTGTGGTATATGGTCCCTTGGTGGTGTAAAAAAGTGAGCTTCTATGTCAACGCAATCTAAAGATACGGCCGTTTAAGTAAAGAAAATTTACGCGAAAGGACAAAAAATGGCTCTAAGAACTATGCGACCAAACTGCTTAGGTCATCAGTCCACTAGACCTAGAATTACTTAAACCCACCTAACCTAAGGACATCACACATATCCATGTTCGTGGTAGGATTCCAACCTGCGACTGAAGCACCCGCGCGGTTCGTCACTGAAGCGTCTAGAACGACGGTACGGTGGCTCAGCGTGTCCGGTCAGAGACCTGGTTCGCCTCTGTAATAAAAAAAAACTGAGTGGAAGAATCAACAAACGAACTTTAACGGATGTCTTGTGACGTCCGCGACGACCAAACACAACGAACAAGATGAAAAAAAAAGAAAAAAAAAAAACGAAGAACCCCTCGGCCACCGCACCCGGCTAAACCCTTTTCGCCTCACGTATAATGATAATATATACTGTCTACTGAGGACAAACTGTATTCGCTAGCAACTCAGATCGTTTGATCACGGGACTTTTGCGAAGCTAGATTCAAATTTTGTTCGAACTCTTCTGCAATAGCCACTTATAAACACCCTAGGAACGTCATATGCGATATCCACTTCTGAAGACGCTGGCAGATACTGAAGTACTATATCAAGTAGTTAAGAATTTATTGTTATTGGTCCACGCATGACACTTTATTTCAGTATGAATTTAACGCACCTAGGTGTTTGTGTATGGCTCAAAATAATGAAAAAAAATAAATGAACAGCAAACAACTTTGATGTTTAAATCAAATGTAACTCACATGTCGCAATTACAACATAATTTCGTTTTTACATCTACATGCCTACGTCTACAGGATTTCCTTGCAATCCAGACTTACGTGCCTGGCAGAGGGTTCATCGAACCAACTTCGGACTATTTCTCTACCGTCCCACTCTTAGACTACCAGTAAAGCAATTTTAAGAAATTCTCGCGCCCCCAATATGTTTTATGGCTACCTTTGTTCTGTACCGGCGCCCTGTGGATGTCAATACGAAACTCTCGTAGAATTTCATACTTGTTACCGTCTACTTTTTCCTCTTCTGTCAATAACTGAATTGACTTAAGTGTAGCACTGAATGATTTTTAACTGAATTTCGTTATGGATCTTCACGCATTGCTAAATTTGCACACATTCATGGTAGGTCAACAACAGTAATCCAGTATGACTGGTCTGAACGTTGACACAGACCGGCTCGCAGCCGAATGTGCATATTATTTTGCTAATTCGTAACGATTTGGGGTACTTTGTATTACTAAAAGAGTTATATTATCTCGGTAAGCTGAAATTCATTTTTATCAGTACAGTTCATACTAATTAGCGTTTCTTCTTTCATTTATATCTTATATTTACGTATTGTAACACAATAATCAGCATTAATATAGTCTTACACAAGATTGAAAACAGTCTGACATAGTTCGGATGGTTTTTCAATTTCACGCCTGTGCATAGTATATTGGTAGCACTTCGTCTCCTTGCCTGTTATCCCGTGTAGCAGACTGTAAAGCTGTGCGGATCAGCATAACGAAAAGGCGAGGGGTCTCGCTCGTTTTGTCCACGACTGTAGATGTACACTACTGGCCATTAAAATTGCTACATCACGAAGATGATGTGCTACAGACGTGAAATTTAACTGACAGGAAGAAGATGCGGTAATATGCGAATGATTAGCTTTTCAGAGCATTCAGACAGGGTTGGCTTCGGTGGCGACACCTAAAACTTGCTGACATGAGGAAAGTTTCCAACCGATTTCTCATACATAAAACAGCAGTTGACCGGCGTTGTCTGCTGAAACGTTGTTGTGATGGCTCGTGTAAGGAGGAGAAATGCGTACCATCACGTTTCCGACTTTGATAAAGGTCGGATTGTAGCCTATAGCGATTGCGGTTTATCGTATCGCGACATTGCTGCTCGCGTTGGCCGAGATCCAATGACTGTTAGCAGAATATGGAGTCGGTGAGTTTGGGATGGTAATACGGAACGCCGTGCTGGATCCCAACGGCCTCGTATCACCAGCAGTCGAGATGACACGCATCTTATCCGCATGGCTGTAACGGATCGTGCAGCTACGTCTCGATCCCTGAGTCAACAGATGGGGAAGTTTGCAAGACAACAACCATCTGCACGAACAGTTCGACGACGTTTGCAGCAGCATCGACTATCAGTTCGGAGACCATGGCTGCGGTTACCCTTGACTCTGCACCACAGACAGGAGCGCCTGCGATGGTGTACTCAACGACGAACCTGGGTGCACGAATGGCGAAACGTCATTTTTTCGGATGAGTCCAGGTTCTCTTTACAGCATCATGATGGTCGCATCCGTGTTTGGCGACATCGCGGTGAACGCACATTGGAAGCGTGTATTCGTCATCGCCATACTGGCGTATCACCCTGCGTGTTGGTCTGGGATGCCATTGGTTACACGTCTCGGTCACCTCTTGTTCGCATTGACGGCACTTTGAACAGTGGACGTTACATTTCAGATGTGTTACGACCCGTGGCGCTACCCTTCATTCGATCCCTGTGAAACCCTACATTTCAGCAGGATAATGCACGACCGCATGTTGCAGGTCCTGTGCGGGCCTTTCTGGATACAGACTAATGTTCGACTGCTGCCCTGGCGAGCACATTCTCTAGATCTCTCACCAATTGAAAACGTCTGGTCAACGGTGGCCCAGCAACTGGCTCGTCACAATACGCCAGTCACTACTCTTGATGAACAGTTTTATCGTGTAGAAGCTGCATGGGCAGCTGTACACGCCATCCAAGCTCTGTTTGACTGAATGCCCAGGCGTATCAAGGCCGTTATTACTGCCAGAGGTGGCTGTTCTGGTTACTGATTTGTCAGGATCTATGTACCCAAATGCATAAAAATGTAATCACATGTCAGTTCTAGTATAATATATTTGTCCAATGAATAGCCGTTTATCATCTGCATTTCTTCTTGGTGTAGCAATTTTAATGGCCAGTAGTGTACATGTAAAGTAATGATTAAAGTCTCAGAAAAATTGGATGAGTTATTCAAGACAAAGAGGTTCATAAAGTGAGCAAGTCAATAACGCTTTGATCCGCCTCTCCCATTTTCAATCAGTTATTCGGCTTGTCACTGATTGACAAAGTTGCTTGATGTCCTCCTGAGGGAGTATCGTGCCAAATTCCATCCATCTGGTGCGTTCGGTCTCCAAAATCCCAACATGGTTAGAGAGCCCCGGCCTGTGATGTGACACCAACCTGAATGTCGCCCGCCATATTGTCCGATACAGGCAGGGGTGACGGTGTAGGGTGGCACTTCTTTTCACAGCACGACCCCTTTGGTTGTCATCTGGCGCACCCTTACGGCACAGCAGTACGTCGACGATGTTCTACGGACCGTTTCCTTGCCCTATATGGCAGGCCATCTTGGCCTTACATTTCAGAAAGGTAATGCCCGCCCTCACACGGCGAGAGCTTCTACTGCTTGTTTTCGTGCTGACGAAACCCTACCTTGCCAGAAGGGTCCCCGTATCCCGCCCCAGTGGAGAAGGTCTGGAGCAGTATGGGCAGAGCCCTTCAACCAGCTCAGGATATTGGCGATCTAACGCACCAATGGGACAGAATTTGGTAGTACATCTCTCAGGAGGACATAAACACCGCTGTCAATCACTGCCAAGCCGAATAACTGCCTGCATAAGAGCCAGATGTGGACCAACTTGCCGCCAGCCTAGTCACGTTCTCAGTCTTTGAATGGAATACCGGTCAAGCTTTATAGTAAGGCCTATGTGTATTTGCGATTCGTTAGACGTTGTGGTAGTGGCCATTTTCTAGTTTAACCATTTCCAGCTCTCGCACTCCTCTCTGCGCACAATACTGTATGGAAGAGAAACAACGATCTGACATTGTGGACATGCAGATTTAGAGTCAACCTGATTTTATGTAGTGGGGTTGTTTGTATTCTTCCACTTTATATGCCACTTTGCGCCAGGATGTTTTTAGTCGATTGAATCCCTTAGAATGTGTTTCTTTAATTTAGCATATAAGAGCCTCGTGATAGGTTGATTTGGTGCTTCCTGCAAATACTTGTGTTCTAGTATCGCCGAACATAATCCTGTTCCAAATATATTGGGCCGACGTTAACTGGGGTTGGGTCGGTCAGTGGTTCTAAATTCGCAAATAAACGGTATATTGATAATTTTTACTTATGGACCGTCTGACAGCAACTGAATAAGACACAATTTTAGTGCCATACGCGTTTCGCCTTTATTTTCTGCAAGGCATCATCAGTGGCCTGGAATATGTACATATGTTAGCTATTTTATTTACATTTTTGTCATTGTGCCTATAGGTTACAAACAGTTCTGGTGGTTGGTATTTCCTATTAAGTAGTAATGTTTTGAACTGTACTTACAGGTTGCGTGGACAATTTCTTACATATTACGCTCCTGCTGCATTTTTGGTGTTGTTCTTCTACTTATGAACGCCAATTTGCGGTTTTTTCCACATTCCATAGCACTATGCACTGAACGCTTGTTTTAATGCAATGTTTTGGTTTCTGTTGCCGACTGTCAAATGTTTTTGCCAAAGATCGAATGTTATTGCCAAACATATGAGTGTAACTATTGGAGTATCTGTGGTCCGTTCGTGCATGCATTTGTGTGTGCGTTTGTGTATGTGTGTGTGTGTGTGTTTGTGTGTGTGTCCAGATGGTGTAGGGAAGAGTTTTTTTTATGTTATCGTTTCCTTTATTAAGTGTAGTAGGGAGCCTGTGATGACGTGTGTTTGTTCATTTATCACATGTCTGTTTTCTGCTATGGCTTTCTGGATGTGGGAGTTTTCTTACATTTGTATAAGATGTTTGTCATGGTTGCTTATTCTCATTATTTTCATTTCTTGTTCCATGTTTGTAAGATGATGGTTGTAGTGTTTTACATGCTCTGCAAATGTGGAATGGTTTGTTTCATACTTCCAACATCTGATATGTTCTTTGTATCTTGTTTCAAAATTCCTGCATGTCATGCCTATATATACTGCATCACAACTTTGACATTCAAGTTTATATATTCCTGATTGTTGGAATTTGTCCTTCTTGGTAGCTGGCTGACTTAGGTGTGATTGAAGGGTTTGCCCAGGCTTGTATGCTATTTTGAAGCCCTGTCTCTTTAGGATGTTTGCAACTCTGTGTGTTAGTTTATGTGTGTAGGTCATGGTGTACCATCTAGTTCTTTTCTGTGTGGTGTTGCCATTGTGTGTGTTTGTTGAGTGTGTTTGTAAGTTTTCAGGTTGTGAGTTCTTTTGTATTGTGGAACTGTTGTGTTTGTTTTTTATTTGTGTTTTTATTTTTTGATTGAGCTTGTGTACCACATGTGTGTCATACCCGTTGTTCCTAGCTATTTGTATGATTGTACTCATTTCTTGTTCGTAGTTTCTCTTGCTGAGTGGGATTCTGTTTAATCTATGTAACATGTGTCTTAGTGCTGCAAGTTTCTGGCTGTGGGGGTGGTTACATGTGGAATGTATTATTGTGTCTGTGGCTGTCGGTTTTCTAAAGATGTTAAATGTATGTTTACCATTTTTTTTTAATTGTAATGTCAAGAAAATTTATTTGATTTTCTTTTTCTTTTTCAAGTGTGAATTTTATGTTCTGATGAGCTTTGTTTATTTCTGAATGGAGTTCATCTATTTTTTCACTTGGCTCATCTACCACCCCCACAGCCAGAAACTTGCAGCACTAAGACACATGTTACATAGATTAAACAGAATCCCACTCAACAAGAGGAACTTGTTTTGCCGAGGAGGACGGAAGAATCGGCTTAAGTTATATATATACTTACAAATTCCTCCGTTTGAAACCTGTCTGCTGTTCTTGCGTTATGTTCTTCAGTCGTGGCTCGAAGTATGTGCAGTCTAGGTCACCAGGTACCGGTGTTCATGTCTTTGGCTCTACCGTTATTTTCAGTCCCAGTCGGGTTCGGTCCGCCGTTTTACCATATCAGTTCTGCTAGAAATCGTTAGTTATTCAGCATAGTTCCAGTGATTGAGATTTCTGAAAATTAATCTTTGTCTCTACGGTATCGCAATAACAGTTGGTAACTCGTTTGGCGTCTGCATCTCCGGCTGCAACGGTCGCAGGTTCGAATCCCGCCTGGGGCATGGATATGTGTGATGTCCTTCGGTTGGTTAGGTTTAAGTAGCTCTAAGTCTACGGGACTGATGACCTCACATGTTAAGTCCCATAGTGCTTTGAGCCATTTCAACCATCTGCATCTCCTCAGTATGGTTCGATATGAAACTAATGTCGTCTGCATATGCTTGACACATTTTCTTAGTGTCGAAATTTGGAAGCCTTTTTAGTCTTAGATGTGACGTCCTAAGTAGCGGCTCCACACATACTACGTATCATGTTGCTGACATACAGTAGCCTCACTGGATTGAAGCTACCGGGTATTGGTCCCACAAGCTGTCAATTATTTTAATTCTTGAAAAGGCATTGCTCAAAACTTTTTGAATAATTTTCGTGAAATGTTCTCTAAAACCCATTTTCGCCAGAATTTTCAGTAAAAATAAGTGATTAATTCTGTCATAAGCTTTGGAAAATCGAAGAAAAGTAATATAGTCTGGCTAATTGATGTTAGGTGAATAATATCCCTGCACTCAGGCAGTAGCGTGTCTACTTTGACAAATAGGCACGCTGGCCCGATATGAGTCCAACAGTTTTGTTAGTGCCAGTTTCAATCTCTTAAGAGACCAGTAAAAATTTCAGTACTGACATTTAATAAACGTGATCCTCGGTGAATTTAATATATTCTCACTAGGGCGCTAGTACCATCGGTTCTGCAGTCACGCTGTTGGGGAAACAAACTTCTGTAATTATATCATTGAACATTCGTGTGATTTTTGCACCGACGGTATCCCATATCAGGACATAGACCTCTAGGACCATGCTTTTAGGTGCTGCATTTCCCGTAGCGCCCTGGACATCAGGGGCTAACGGCACCACGCACAACTTCAACGTCTTGTGGGTTGCCGCGACCTCAGCCCCTACGGAGCAGACGCTGTGGAACCCCGGAACGCCGAAAATCCGCGGAGAGACCCGCAGACGGTGACAGCAGCGCTCCGGCCAGGCCACCAGGCGGCGATTAAACCGCTAGTCGTGGTCGCTGGCACCACGGACCTTTTTTCTACGCTAGGCACGTGACAGGAAGCAAGACCAAAGCCATCCTGCGCTGTATTTAGGCCGGTGCACGGGTCCTCGAGAGCGAGTTCGCTTGGAGTGGCCTTTCTGGGAACTCACTCTGTAGTCACCGCTACGCTGCAATCGCCGACCGAGCCAGCCCCTTCACCCTTGATTCCGTAGCTTGGCCCCTCTAAGCAAGACGCGGCTCAAAAGGGGGGACAGGTTATTGGATTCTTAATATTTCTGTGATTACCTGTAATCTGATATCGCTGGACTTATTCTTTGGAAGTTAAACTATTCTTTACCGGACCTTGTTTTGAGTTGGTGTTCAGAATTTCTATCGTATTTTGTCCTTTTACTAAAAGCATTGTGAATTTCAACAGTCTTAGTTATCATATTAAGTGTGCCAAGAACTTTACTCGCACAATGTTTTACCTGATGTGTGTTAATAACTTATGTTCGGAGTTGTCTGCTATCTTTTAGTGTCAAGACAGCACTTCGTTTTCCTCACTACCAGATAGTGGACTGTTTTTCTATCCTACACAGAATAGTTTATTTCTTTAACTAAAATCTATCAGAACCTTTGTTACTTCCAGAGGTTGAAGGACTCTTTATGTTTGACCAACCGAGCTTATTGTTGTTAATGATCCCCAAGATCTTGTCTGTAATAAGTGGAATCGTGATTCTCTTTCTTCAAATAAAATTTCGCTTGTTTTATATTCCTGGGCTTTTACTTTTGGACCGCCTGCGGGGGACACATCAGCACTGATTGTTGATTTTATTTCTTGGAAATTAGGTCTTTGTAACACGCGGGGCTTAATTCAGTGAGTCCTAAAGTTGAAATGTCATTCCCCTTATCAGAATATAAAGTATGATAAAATGACCTACTATATGTTGTAACTCGGAGAATTCTCTGCAGGTGCAGATGTCTCCACAGCTGTCCAGTCCAGTCCCCTTACAAAGGAATAGAGTTCAGTTAAATTAAAACCATGTTCAATAGTAGTATGCATGGGTCTATAAATCTCTTATCAAAAATTCGATGAATTAAACAATTTTCCCTGGTCAGTTGAAACTATCGATGGCTTGCCTGGGTAGAGGACCGTCAAATAGTGGAGGCGGAGTAATTTTCACGTTCACCAATCAATTAACTCAGGAAATCTACAAGATGGCAAAAATCTATAGAAGTTCGGGGATCTTACTTTCCAATCGAAGCTGCAGTCACGATGACGCATAGGGACACCAGTTCTGCCAACGTTCCGGGAATTGGTGCCACTGCAGGTTCCTCAACCTGCGCGCCAGGAGGCCGAGATACTCAAACCACGCCCCTCCCCCAACCCCCTCTCCTGAACTGAAAGCGGCCGTTTCACTGCTCCCCCAGTGTTGTTATCAACAGGCACTATGTACTATCAGAGGACGCACACTGCTGTGCTGTAGAAGAGTTTATAAAAAGACAGAAAGCAAATCTCCAGGCCCCATTCAGTTGCAGACCAGAGGCAATAACCCATTTTGTTGCAGTTTTTGGTTGGCTTCACTCGTTATTAGTAGGAGTGCGGGAGTTTCCGCTATTTTATAATCATCTGTTGTCTTCTACCACTTTGGAAGTCGCCATATATACACTCAATCAGCTGTAGTTAAGATGTTTCACGTTCGAATCCCCGTGGAAAATTGGGTAGCAGATATCATGTAATTACCCTGTTTGCTCCGCGACCAACCAGTGGTACGTCTTCATCGACGCTAACGTGGTAAACTTTGTCGTGCTGCCTCTGTCTATGTTTTGTATTATGTGATTCCCCATGACTTACAATTTCCTTTCGTAATTACCATTTCCTAGAATTCATCTAAGTTTTTCCTGTTTTCACTCTAGTGAGTTAACGAGCATTCCGCTCTCATTTAAATATATGGCCGAAAGAGTCAGCCTACAGGAATTCTAAAACGAACCCTGTCGTCCAAGAATGCGTGCCACAAAGGGCGCAGATTCACCACGAGATGGAGAAACTCACAGGCGTCTATTGTATATTGAGGCCTATGCGCTGTAGTGTGTGAGTGAGACAGACGAGAACCTACGTCATAGGGAAACCCAGTAGAAGCCGTTTGTTGCCAAGGAGACGAAGCAGTGTTGGATATGGTGGACCTAAGATAGGCCATAAAGGGAAACATTTATGAAAACTATTTAATTCTGTAATAATGCAGGGAATCAAGCCACAGTAATTTTAATCTTTCATCTTCCATAAATTTTCATGGTGATCCCAATAAAACTTGAATATTGATCATATCTACACTCCTGGAAATGGAAAAAAGAACACATTGACACCGGTGTGTCAGACCCACCATACTTGCTCCGGACACTGCGAGAGGGCTGTACAAGCAATGATCACACGCACGGCACAGCGGACACACCAGGAACCGCGGTGTTGGCCGTCGAATGGCGCTAGCTGCGCAGCATTTGTGCACCGCCGCCGTCAGTTTCAGCCAGTTTGCCGTGGCATACGGAGCTCCATCGTAGTCTTTAACACTGGTAGCATGCCGCGACAGCGTGGACGTGAACCGTATGTGCAGTTGACGGACTTTGAGCGAGGGCGTATAGTGGGCATGCGGGAGGCCGGGTGGACGTACCGCCGAATTGCTCAACACGTGGGGCGTGAGGTCTCCACAGTACATCGATGTTGTCGCCAGTGGTCGGCGGAAGGTGCACGTGCCCGTCGACCTGGGACCGGACCCCAGCGACGCACGGATGCACGCCAAGACCGTAGGATCCTACGCAGTGCCGTAGGGGACCGCACCGCCACTTCCCAGCAAATTAGGGACACTGTTGCTCCTGGGGTATCGGCGAGGACCATTCGCAACCGTCTCCATGAAGCTGGGCTACGGTCCCGCACACCGTTAGGCCGTCTTCCGCTCACGCCCCAACATCGTGCAGCCCGCCTCCAGTGGTGTCGCGACAGGCGTGAATGGAGGGACGAATGGAGACGTGTCGTCTTCAGCGATGAGAGTCGCTTCTGCCTTGGTGCCAATGATGGTCGTATGCGTGTTTGGCGCCGTGCAGGTGAGCGCCACAATCAGGACTGCATACGACCGAGGCACACAGGGCCAACACCCGGCATCATGGTGTGGGGAGCGATCTCCTACACTGGCCGTACACCACTGGTGATCGTCGAGGGGACACTGAATAGTGCACTGTACATCCAAACCGTCATCGAACCCATCGTTCTACCATTCCTAGACCGGCAAGGGAACTTGCTGTTCCAACAGGACAATGCACGTCCGCATGTATCCCGTGCCACCCAACGTGCTCTAGAAGGTGTAAGTCAACTACCCTGGCCAGCAAGATCTCCGGATCTGTCCCCCATTGAGCATGTTTGGGACTGGATGAAGCGTCGTCTCACGCGGTCTGCTGGTCCAACTGAGGCGCCAGGTGGAAATGGCATGGCAAGCCGTTCCACAGGACTACATCCAGCATCTCTACGATCGTCTCCATGGGAGAATAGCAGCCTGCATTGCTGCGAAAGGTGGATATACACTGTACTAGTGCCGACATTGTGCATGCTCTGTTGCCTGTGTCTATGTGCCTGTGGTTCTGTCAGTGTGATCATGTGATGTATCTGACCCCAGGAATGTGTCAATAAAGTTTCCCCTTCCTGGGACAATGAATTCACGGTGTTCTTATTTCAATTTCGAGGAGTGTATAATAGTTCAGGATTTACTGTTAAAGTGAAATTAACAATTGTTGTAACAAAGACCTAAATGCTAAAATCTGAACGCTTTAGTCGACCTTAACGATCGACATTTCATATATAAGCACGTCATTAAAATGACAAACGTTGTAAATATCAACTCTGTAACTTTATTTCTTTAAAAGATATGGTAAATTTAAATTATCAATATTTGCAGTTAAGCATCAGATCATAATTTCCTCCACACATTTAACGATGACAGCATGACACCTTATTGAATCATTAGGTAATAGATAATTTGTTGTACAGTTTAGTGCATAATAGTTACTCTTTATTTATTTCTCAGAAAGCACATTGGTGCAAGGCTATTGGCCGTGGCACTCAAAGCTAAGAAGGTAATTGTAATGATTTTATGTAAAAGAATTTAATATTATGTAATGGATATTATTGTTACTTTATTTAGAACGTGAAAGTGGTCAAGCTTTGATTATTTAAATATGTTAAAATGTAAAATAGTGTAGAATAAGCTGTAGCCAATCAGACTGACAACTTCAGGAAAGGGAACTGCCCTAGTAAGTTGAGCGAGGATATACGGCGCGCGGGAAAACGCGGCCAGGGACGGGCAGAGAGACAGAGCTGTCGCAGACACGAAAGCGGACAGTCGGTCTTTAGGCAGCTAGGAATTGAAACGACTTAGAAAATTTCGCGTTGTGTGGTATCGTGGGACTTAGTCTCTGAACGGTGAGCAGCAGCACGCCTGGTGTGAACTTTTCGTGTAAATATCAGTACTGGACTTCTCTCTCGCGATGAGGTTGTGTATTATCGAACTGGGTCAAATGGATATGCGCTCGAGTGTAACAGTAACTCTAAATACGACCACTTTCGCTATTAGTTTTCCTTCTGAATAAACAATATTCTAACCAAACCGCAACTGTGTGGCCTACATCAGTTATGGGTCGTTTATTTAGTTCCCGATATTATTATTACTGTTATTACATGTTATATTAACTTTGTATTTCGCAAATTTGTCATCAGCCAGACAATTAACCAAAGGGTGACAAGTATCTAATTTAGGGCATGTATTGCGACACGTGCGGTTCAACCCCTAGACGAGTATGAGCCAAGGCATTTCGATGAAGGGGAACCGCATGTGAGCCCGAACATCTTTGGGATGTTAGCTCGCACTCTCTTCCGAGACTAAGTGAGTAACCGTTGTTTCTCCATGTATTTGTATTGTCCTTCAGCAACACAGCAGCTCGCGACACAATTCAAAAGTGTAGGTTGGCTAAGTTCCAATCTCTGTGACAAGACTACATCACATTTACCGCGTCTTTTTTATCGTCAATATTTTTGATTTATTTTCAAATCAGTATCAGTTACTGGGCTGTAGATTTCCCTCTGGCCCCTTCACTGATTAAGTTTTTAATCCAGACAATAGAACACGTGCTGCAGAAGAAAGCTGATATCTCCAAGGTCCAGGGAGCAGAAGTTTGGCATGTCGCTAAGTGAAAGGCATCGGCCACTGCGTTATCTGTGGTGAGAGGTGTTGCTTGAAATTTGGTGTTCTCGGCACTAGACACTGTGTACCTCGGAATACTGAATTCCATAAAGATTTCCGAAATGGAATGTCCTATGCTTCTAGCAGCAACTACAGGGTTCAGAGTCTGTTAATTCCCGTCGGACTGCCATAATCACGTCGGAAACCTTTTCACATGAAAAACCTCAGTTCAAATGACAGCCCTGCCAATGCACTGCCCTTTTATACCTTCTGCACTCGATATTACAGCCATCTGTATATGTGCATGTCGCAATCCCATGACTTTTGTCTCCCCAGTGTATTAGCAGGTTCGTATCACACAGTGCTACTAGGCGGGGACTTTTGTGTACTACGTAACAAGGACCAGCTCCAAATTAAATATCATGAGGAACTGCAAACCTTAACGAGTGTCTGATAGACATGAGGGCTAATTTGCACCCAAACGTTACGACGTGTACTTTCGCAGCAAACAACAGTGCCAGCATATTAAACAGTATACACGTGTCAGAGCCTTTGGTATCCAGAGTCACACGCACGGCACAGAAGTTTGGCTGGTAAGTTTTCCGATCATTGTGCCTATTTCATTTGGTTCAAATTTCCTCACTAAAAAACTTATAGAGGAAGTTGTAGTCGGCATTTGAAAATCTCCCATGTGTATGAGCCCTTGCTAACAGGCTATTTCAGAATTATGGATCGAATGTCTATCGAAGCTAACATGCCATCAGATTCTTAGATAATGGTGGATGGAGTACTTAAAAGCGCAAATAAAAGGAAGTATTATTCAATTTGCCGAGGAAAAAGCGAAGTGGAATAAAACAACTGTCGAATATTACTATGTCACTGAGGGATTTATACGCAAAACACGATGAACTGCAACAAAAAAATTATCAAAATAAAACTCCACAACACTTGCATGGCAGACGGATTCAAATACAGTGTTCATTCCTAACGCGGCTTTATATATTATGTAATAGGAGGACAAAAACGACGAAAACAAAAGTTAATCAAACGTCTAATAGGTGAACAAGGAAGGATTACGATAAACAGGCATCCATAAAGAAAAGTTGTAACAAATGGGGCTTTTATTATTGATTAATGGGATGCGAATTAGATGTACTACCTGCCATTGCTCCCTAGACGACGGGATCATTGTTCCTTTTGTATCCTCTTATTTTTCTTAGGCTTAGCGCTCTGTGTATTAAGTGCTTGTTGTCTGGTCGTGTCTGTCTGCCTAATTTGCATTGCTACCGTTGAACTGTTTGAATGGTCATCTGTTTCTTGCCTGTTATTTCTTCTGCGACTTGTTACTACTGTCTTCAGTTTTGGGCTTGTTGCGTGCAACGCTGAGGTCATCTTGCCTCCTCGAAATCCAGCAGATTTTTCGAATGGGCTGTGTTGTGGTGGCTCTCTACGGTGCATCTGTTCGTACAGCAGGTCTTGAGTGTCGCTTAGATCGTGTCTGGATCTCAGATCCTGTGATGAATCGTTCCTATCTTCGCCGTTTTCGTGTTTCGTGAGTTTGTTTCCCGTCAGTTTCGTTAACCGACTTCCTGCAGCTCTGTCAAATAAATTTGTCTGTGTGGGCTGACGTTCGGTTGTTACCGGAGCATTAGTAAGGGGAGCATAATTACCATTGTTTTCATGCTCTGTGTACTTTTCTGCGCACATGTTTCTTTTTAAATTATCCATAGACCCACGTGTCGCCCAGGAATTCTGTCGGCTATCTTAATCATTAAGCCCGAAAACATTACATCATGACGTACGAAGGAATATGACGTTATAAGTCTAACCTAACGCTCTTGACATTTTTGTCTTTGTTGACGTATTTATTATGGATCTATTTTTCGAGTTGAACTTCTAAGACGTTTCCGTATTAGGGCAGGGCTTATTGTATCTCGCTTCGTTCCACTTCAAAGCCATCTCTAATGACGTCGTTGTCAACGGGGCGTTAAACACTAATCACCTCCTCCTCCACTTCAAAGGGCATATTAAATACAAGCACTTTTCTGAGTCCTACTCAGGCATAAGAAATATCTGCGTTAACAATCCCGCCATTGGTAATATAAATCCTTTAGAGGTTTGCGCTGTTGGTTTCATTCTGTTATACGTTTCCACGTGCTTGATCTTCACGAAAAATGCACTTGAAAGGAAATACAGGGTGATTCAAAAAGAATACCACAACTTTAGGAATTTAAAACTCTGCAACGACAAAAGGCAGAGCTAAGCACTATCTGTCGGCGAATTACGGGAGCTATAAAGTTTCATTTAGTTGTACATTTGTTCGCTTGAGGCGCTGTTGACTAGGCGTCAGCGTCGGTTGATGCTAAGATGGCGACCGCTCAACAGAAAGCTTTTTATGTTATTGAGTAAGCAGAAGTGAATCGACGACAGTTGTTCAGCGTGCATTTCGAACGAAGTATGGTGTTAAACCTCCTGATAGGTGGTGTATTAAACGTTGGTATAAACAGTTTACAGAGAATGGGTGTTTGTGGAAAGGGAAAAGTTCTGGACGGCCGAGAACGAGTGATGAAAATGTAGCACGCATCCAGCAAGCATTTGTTCGCAGCCCAGGAAAATCGACTCGCAGAGCTAGCAGAGAGCTGCAAATTCCACAATCAACTGTATGGAGAGTCCTACGAAAAAGGTTAGTTATGAAACCTGAACGTCAACTACCCGAGGCGATGGATCGGCCGCCAGGCAGCCCGTGACAGAGCACTTCATCACTGGCCTCCAAGAAGCCCTGATCTTACCCCCTGCGATTTTTTCTTATGGGGGTATGTTAAGTATATGGTGTTTCGGCCACCTCTCCCAGCCACCATTGATGATTTGAAACGAGAAATAACAGCAGCTATCCAAACTGTTACGCCTGATATGCTACAGAGAGTGTGGAACGAGTTGGAGTATCGGGTTGATATTGCTCGTGTGTCTGGAGGGGGCCATATTGAACATCTCTGAACTTGTTTTTGAGTGAAAAAAAACCTTTTTAAATACTCTTTGTAATGATGTATAACAGAATGTTGTATTATGTTTCTTTCATTAAATACACATTTTTAAAGTTGTGGTATTCTTTTTGAATCACCCTGTATTGTTGTGCTAGTACATCACAGCCTCTCATCAACTCATCCAAGCAAATATCTACATCTGCGACTATTGGTTCAGGATTCGAAACGGTAAGCAAATTTAGTTTCTCGCACAGGCTGCTCCGTCTTGGAACCAACAGATGTACTCAGAGCCCTCTGCTTGGATCCGCCAACAACTGGAAGTGTTTCCAACAAGCGAGGCGAG